>NC_143155.1:17733892-17894135 GCF_041381405.1 Jatropha curcas
GTAAATGTATTAACAAGTAATTAAATTGACAAAGAACATTCAAATGTTATCTTTTGCATGTCTATAATCACTGTCCAGCCTAATCCAGTAGTGATCCCAAGATCTTGCTTCAGGGTTGATATAAACTATATCCAGTTCTTGGCATTCTCAATATCAACCATTAGCCATGCTTTTGGAAACATTTGGTTGTTTCCATCCTTTGGCACAACCACTAGAAGTTGAATACCACAAGGTCTCTTTAGAAAACACCCATCCATGCCTATGATAGGCCTACAACCGATAAGAAATCCCTACTTCAAAGCCTTAATGCACATGTAAAACCTTGTGAACCTTTGTGTATCATCTTTAAGTCTCTTACATTTAGCAAAGCATGTTGAACCAGGGTTAACTCTCCTAATCTCTTCACAATATCGTGTATTTTTGTAAATTTTAGAGTATAGTCACCCATTGCAGCACTAAGCACCTTTATCCTAGCCCTTCTTGCAACTGATTTACCAATATGAACCTAAAGTTGGTCCTTGTATAAATTCTGTATGTCTCTAATTTTTATCCCTAACTATGACAAGATCCTATGCCTAAAGTACCTAGCAATGAAAGATGAATTGCAAAGTTTCTTTCTATTTGACATATAGCATCTATGTGTTTGGGTATAGGTCTTAATTGTAAAGTTCTTGGAAGCAGAATCCTTTGAAGCAAAGAGAAGCCAAGGACAACCTTTTCTACACTTATCTCTAATTCTAGTAGGATCATTAAGCTTGATTGTAAGATCCACATCCCTAACTACAACATATTACTCAGTGCCTTTCTACATTGCTGCACATTTATAAAAATTATTACAAGTTCCCAGTATGGAACTGTAGTGTTGGGGTCATAATACAATCTCCTCTCTCTTCTACTCAAAGAGTTGGTTCCATCATTTTCGTTATCTTCATCATCGCTTACCCTACCGTCAAGATCTGAACTGTATGGGTATAGTTCATCATCCCTTGTCTTACCTAAAAATTTTATCATTCAAGAGGTCGTCATCCCTAAATCCATAGTCTACACTTGTCTCTCCTAGAGGTACATCTCCTATTTCTTATCTAGTCAGTGCTCTATTTGTCCTTTTGAATTGCCTAAGTCTCTCTCTAGCTGACCTCAACTCATCATTCACATCACTACCATTCTCTATATTTTCTTCCCCAACATCAAAAGCCTCATCATCTACTTCATTGCTACTTTCTTCAATAGTGTAATCTTCATCTACACTATCATCATTCTCACTACTATCACTGTCAGCAGCTGAAGCAACACTTACATTCTTTCCCTTTTCCACGTTTGCCCTTTGCCCTAAATGGACAGTACCCTTATTTCTATTATTTTCCTCATTGTCAGGTGATCCGCCCCTTGCTATTATAATTCAGCCCCTCATTAATATCAACATTAACATCATCTCTATTCAATTCATCACTGACAATACCCTCATTGCCTATCCCATTCACATCTCCTTGATTTGGAGTACAGGGTCATCATAGAAGCCTTGGTAAAGTTCAGAGGGCCACTAGGAAAAACGGTGAAAGTTCAAGGGCAAATTTATGCATTAGGCCTTTTGATTTTGGATCGAATTTTCTAATTTTTGTCCACTTCTTCTATGGTGGGCAATGCAACGTTGTAAATTTCATCATTGAGATGTTCCCTTAGAAAGTTCCATAACCTTAGACCAATCAAAATATTCAATACATTTTATTAATCAAATATTGTATAATTAATCTTTTCACGTTTTATAAAAATATAGAGAATGAGATAATTCGGATTTGAATTCTCTTAATTAGAAAGATTCTACTAATTTAAGTTAAAGAGGAAAGTTATCCCTTATATAACCTTCAACAATATTAGTTCCCATTCAATCTTCTAATGGAAAAAAAAAAAAAAAAATCAATTACCTTTTGATCTTGTTTCACCCCCTACCTAAAGGAGGTCCAAGAATTTTTTTTTTTTAAAACATTTTTATCATTAAAATGTAGAAAAATAATATTTAACCCTCCTAAAAATTTTAAAAAATTTCATTTGACTTCCTAATAGTTGTCCTATCCCATCATGCCCATTTTTAACTTGTATTGATGGAGATGGGTTTTCATGAACGCAGTCCGACCGCCGATTGACACCTGAGTATTAGTTGAGAAAATGGCGAAATTGTGTGGAAATCATCGACCTCACACTTATATTATACCTTAATTTAATTGCTAAGAGTGTTGGGTTTCCATTAATTCGCCAACCAATCATCTCACGTTCCAGCTTATGTACGTGTTTGTAATTAATATGTAATCATGCTAGAAGATAAATTAGTGAAATAATATTAATTTTTTTATTTTTATTTTTGAAGCCTACTTAAGATGGGCTTTCTTTTTGAAAAGTCAATTATCCTTGGTATGATATTCTAGCTTGGTTCATTGGACTTAATGGTCAGCTTCAATTTTCATTTTTGCCTCGAGCTTTCTTCATATAGGCCGGCTTTCTTTTTGGTGTTGAAATTATTTTCAAAGTTCAAATTATGAAAATTACAAGTAGTTAATTATATTAAGGATATGTCTTAAAATCAAAACATATATCTAAATAAATACCAATAATTATCTAATTCAATTATGTGTCTGAATAATAATTTTTAATAACCACGTAATCTAATAGTCTAGTTTGAGAAGTTATCAAAAACAAAAAAACTCCTTTACCTCCTACAATATTAAATTCTTCATTCCACCTTTGAACTTGTTTTACGACAGAAAACACTTTTAAAATTAGACAATTCGATTATGTAAAGTGTCGGAAATCTACTCATCCGATTATAGAAATATTTTTATATTTTTTCTGTATGGTTGTAGAGAAAATTGAGGGGGTATTTGGAGAGAATACAATAGTTGATTTTTGAAATTCAAATTGATAATTGTTTTAATATAATATGTTTCTTATTAAATGTTCAACTTTTTTTTTTTTTTGTTATGAATTAATTTGTAACTACTGTCACTTTAATTTATTAATATATTTCCCTTACAATAAATAGATAGTTTCTTGATAATTAAATATTTTTAATCTTCTTGATATTTTCTCTTATATCCTACATCTGTTTTACTTGGAAAAAAAATAATATTTAGGAAACTGAAAAAAAAATTAGAACTATATATTTCTATTTTGGGTCACTTTTTTTATTTCAAAAATTTGTGTATATGTGAATCTATTCCTTTCTTTAATGCACTAGGTAAATAATACTGTCATTACAGCCAAAGTGATTACTATTATCAATTCAATCACATCATCTTCTCATCACTTTTCTTTTACCTAGCAATAAAAAATAATTTATTATTATTTTTCATTATAGTTGTATATAAATATTGATTTTGGGTTAAGGCAGGGGTTGGGGATTGAGTGAGGGTATGATTTTCTTTTTGGGCATCTATTAGGATTTTAAGAATCTGCGTTTACAAATTAGGGACTGAAAGATTAGGTCTAGAGATTAGATTGAACCTTATTTTGCTACCATTTTATTATATAAAAATAGAATTAAGTATTACAAGTAGTTGTACAGAAAAGTGCAATACAAATTAATCAATTGTATTTATTTTAATTTAAATAAAAATTTATGTTTAATATTATAAAGATAAAAAAATTAAAAGAGTACAAAAAAATGAGTATATAACAAGCATAGTCAACGTGCAACGCACGTCATAAAAAAATACTAATATATATAAAAGTACGAATTGGGGGAAATTTGGGTTCCTAAAATGCCCCTGATAATTTATAAATTGATAAAAATATCATTAAAGATTTTGATTTTATCGGTTGAAAAAAAATTTTAATTTTAATTGGTTATGTTAATTTCCTATTTGAATCTAAATTCTATTAGGAAGTCTAATATAATCCCAAATAGGAAATCATCCATTAATTAATATTTATAACGTGCTAGCTAATGTGAATTTACTATAACATTATATTACTACCTATTTAAATATAAGTTAATATCCACCTTATAGAATATATTAATATTTATTAACTAATCAAACGAATTATCAACAAAAAGTAACACAGCAGACAAGCCAGGGACTCGCTTTTCTATTCCAATCTGTTCAATTCTGATTAGGAATTTGTTAATTTTATTGATAGTTTATTGCTTCATTAAAATATAATTAAGGATAACTTAATTCCATTCTAATTAGAAAAAATTTAATTTTATTAATTGATTAAAATTATATAATAATTTTTAATTAGATTGGTTATATTAGTTTCCTTAATCGGATTATTTTTATTAATTAACAAATCTTGTTTCATTCTTTTTCCATTGCTAAGAGTTGGCAAAGGGTTCTACAAATGGGTTAACAACCAAATTTTTATCCGCTTCTAAAGTAATAATCTAGATTGATTTTTATTTGTTTCATTATTCTTTTGTCACTAAGAGTTCACAAAGGTTCTACAAATGGTTAAAACAAATTTTTATCCGTTGCTACAGTTATAACTAAAATTGATAATTTATTTTGCAAAAACCTAAAACTCATTGCATATTTCTTTCGCGTCTTGTCTTTTGGTATGCCTCATCATCTTTTTACTTTTTTCTTCCGACCTTTTATTTTATATTTTATTAATAAAAGTTTAAATTTTATTTGGATTATAAGATTAATATTTTTTAAGATAATATCTTTTTTTTTTTATTTCTTAGTTTCAAATATTTGGATGGAAGTAAAATAGCCATGATAATTTCTTAAATTATAATATAATAAATCATAATTTTTTTGCATGTTTAGGAAATGCAAATTTTATTTGTATTTTATTGGTTGATTAACAATATCATTAATGATAATTTAGTCTCATCCTAATTAGGAAATTTTTAATTTTAAAATTATATAATAATTTTTAATTAGATTGATTATATTAGTTTCCTATTTGAATTCAAATACTATTCAATTAAACCTATTAAACCAGGAAAAATAAAGATAGAAATCAGAAATTTTTTCTATCCTAACCCTAAAATAAAAATCTTTTATCAAATAAAGTTAAAAATTTAATTAAAAAACACGAAGTAATGTCAAAATATTTTAACTTAATTAATAGAAAATTATATAAATTTATTCTATATTAATTTAAGTTGCTAAAAAATTTAAAAATAGTTCAAATAAAACTATTAATAGAATAATCAAATGATTAAATAATAAAAAATGTTTACCTTTTCAATCCTATGATGATAATTCTGATCCAAGAAGTCATTTAGCAAACTTTTACATCATAATGCATATTCAAATCACTTCAAAATGCATTACTTTGCTGAGCCTTTCCTATAACCTTAAATAGTTCGGCTCAGGAATGGTAATAAACAATCAAAACTTTTCATCTTTTAAACAATTAAAATTTAATTTCAAAGTGGTTCACAGTGTGTATCCCAAGCAAAAAGATCTCATTGGACTTGATTAATCTAAAAAGGAACGAAAGCGAATCATTTAAAGAATATCTGACCAAATTTGAAAAAATGACAATGCAAATAGAAGACCTGAATGCAAAAGCGCCATTACCACCTTTTTCTTTTGCAGAACTCATGGTAAGAGCAAATAATTATATGAGATTGGATGAAGCTTAGAAATCCCAACAGTCTCAATCAAAGACTCAAACAGAAAATGAAAAAGAAGAATCCTCTAGGAAGAGGTCTCCACCAAGACATTATAGACTAAGTTATTCCCGAACAACTATTCATCTCGAACACCATACTCTTGAGCTGGTGAACATGATGATGAGTATTTCATACCTCTGAACAGAAGCAAAACTTCAATACTTAATTGGTTATAGCAATACGAAGGTAGCGTATATATTACTTATCCTAAAAAGATAAAAGAATAATCATCTATACACAGAGATAAAAATAAATACAGTGACTTTTATAAGATATAAAACATAATATTGAATATGAATGGCAACTTAAAAGAGAGATAAAACGTTTAATGCAAGAAGAAGTATTAAATAATTTTATTTAGACAAGACAAATTGCCCAATATGAGCTTATTAGTTTGAAGAGCTAAAAAAAGATGAAAAACAAACTTTGAAAATAAAAATAATAAGAACAATAAATATAATTTTCGGAGAAGCCATAGGAGGAGATAGTAATATAGCCAGGAAGAGACATGCTTAGAAGATTTACTCAATCCAGAGTCAGGTTCCTAGGAATCCATTACCAGTAACATTTTCAAAGGATGGAGTTCATATGCATTACCCTCATGTGGATGTGTTTATCGTGCAAGGGATAATTGAAAATTATCGAGCAAAAAGGGTATTGGTAGATTATGGCAATGCAGTAAATTTACTAGCTTTGGAAGTTTTTAAGGCATTAAAATTTGATATTGCTAAACTTAAACCAGTTCATACTCCTTTAGTAAGTCTTATAGGGAAACACATACCGGTAGAAGGATCCATAGATGTAACAATCGAGCTCGGAGAGAGGCAAGCACACATAGATATTCCGAGCTAAATTTATAATGGTGGACATTCCATTCCCGAAGATAGAGTATATGTTACTTATCCTAAAAGGATGAAAGAATAATCATCTGAATACAGAGATAAAAATAAGTACAGTGACTTTCAAAGAGATATAGGATATGATATCGAATATCAATGGCAACTTAAAAAAGAGATAAAACGTTTAATACAAAAAGGAGTATTAAATAATTTTATTTAGCCGAGATAAAATTTTCCAATACGAGCTTCTCAACTTGAAGAGCCAAAAAAAAGATGGAAAGCAATCTTCGAAAATAAAAATAATAAGAATAATAAATATAATTTTTCGGAGGAGCCACATGAGGAGATAGTAATATAGCTAAGAAGAGACATGCTTAGAAGATTTACTCGATCCAAAGTCAGGTTCCTAAGAATCAATTACCAATCACATTCTCAAAGAAGGATGCAGCTCATGTACATTACCCTCATGTGGATGCACTTATCGTGCAGGGGATAATTGAAAATTATCGAGCAAAAATGATATTAGTAGATTATGGCAATGCAGTAAATTTACTAACTTTGGAAATTTTTAAGGCATTAAAATTTGATATTGCTCAACTTAAACCAGTTCATACTCCTTTAAGGAGAAGGATCCAAATCTACTTCTTTTAAGAGCTCAGGCCTACCAAGATATTGTCCGCTTTGGGCCCACGAGCCCGCATGATTTTGTTCCTAAGCCAGCAAAACCACGCCTGATAGCCCAAAACACGTATTGACATCCTAAGGCCTGCCACCATTTATATACATCACTTTCAATTTGTGCTTAGCTGATGTGGGATTTGCCTAAGGTGTAGTGCCCCAAGCCTGGAATGTCACACTTCTCCTTTCCGATCTAAATCTTTTCCCATTCGCTTTGCTAAGAAATCGTCGCTTGATTATTCCACCGATGTAAGTCGTTTGAGTGATGCGTTGTCAAAGGATAGCCAAGTAAAAAAACTCTCAATTGGCTCGAGTCAGAGAAGTAATTGAATTAATGGCCTCTCGAGAGAAAGGAAATTGAATTTCCAACATCGAACCCTGTCCGTTAGCGCAAAGATTCCAATTTGACCAGCAATCTTGTCTTTTTTTTTTTGACGAAAAGCAATCTTGTCTTTGATCCTTCTCTTCTCTAATCTATAAGCTTATCACTATCTTTAGTCATTTATATTACTTGTTGTTGGCTTTGAGATTAGTTTTAATCATTTTGTTTTGTTTAATTGTTTTAGTTCATTAGTTGGTTTATTTTGGTTGCTGATAATATTTGATTTGCTTTTATTCGATAGAAGGATTTTTTTTTTTTTGCCTGCTTAATATTTTGAACTTGAATTTGTGGTTAGCTTATAGTAAGTATGAATACAATATTTTGTGCTACCCATTTTCTTGGGTTAACTAACTCAAGCTACAGGTGTGAAGCCCAACTGTATTAATTTTTATTATCTAATTTTGACCAAATTAAAATTAGGATGCAAGTTTAACAAAAATGTCATTTTAGGGTGCATGAAGGGTTAAGGTTATTTTGAAGTACAATTGATACAAGTCGTTAAGTTCAGAGTATATTAGATGATTTAGCTGGATATAAAATATATAATTTTATAAATGTAACTACAGGATATCATCAAATATAGATAAAAAAAAAACAAGACGAATAGAACCATAGCATTCGGTCTAAAAAATGCAAGCACCACTTATCAATTGCTTGTAAATTATATGTTTAAAGACCTAACTAGAGATACATTTAAGTCAAATGGATTTTGTGGATTCATGCTGGCAAAAAACTTGTGGATGAACAACTGGAGTTGTGTGCTAATCCATATTTATATGAAAACGTCTTGATGAAGTTGAGGAGACTCTTTTTGGGGAAACGAAAATTTGGCTCCAACAACTTCTCACTTTTGAATTTTCAAACATGTATTTATTTGTTTTTTTTTTAATCAACAAAATAGTTAAATCTTTATTCAAGATTAAAACCTAATTTAAGGCTTATATTGATAATCGAAGAGAAATTAATGAGATACTAAGGTAAATTAGGAAAAAAAAAAAAAGACATCAAATTGGTTAAGGCATTTTTTTTTTTTAATCTTGGTGAAAATTTATTTATTTTTATATAAAAAAAATGGAGGAAGTGCAAAACATTAATCTTTATATTCAAACTTAAATTTATTATTCAAAAATATTAAATCACAACAACGAATAATAAATATAAACAACTTCCAAACCACCTTATTAAAACTAGTACCAGTACTAGTTATAAATAAATTGTCCAATACATCAACATAAAAAGTAGTAGTAGAAAAGTATGATAGGTTAGAAAAAGTAAGTTACCACGTGGATTTAAAAGATAGATCTAGACTTTGAATCAGAGACACGAGAGATGATGGTCTAAACGTGTGTCACGTTCTGAGTTTAATAAGAGTAATAACTTGTGTGAATAGAATAGTTGACATTTTATTGTAAAAAATTGAAAATGCCATTCCACTTTATCAGCCTGTGGGCTGTTATTCATTTGCTGTCATTAATGCGCATTAATTTAAAACAATAAATCCCGATCGACTTTGATCTGGTAGGAGAATAATTGACCAATATTATATAAATTTATTATTTTAATTTCATAAAATTTAAACATTTCATGAATTTACAAAAATTTTTTTTGGTTGAAAAAAAGTCGTTAACAATCTATAAATTTTTTTTTAATTTATTGAAGGCTTTTATGATCTAAAATAACACTGCGAGCTATACAATAAGAGGTAGCTCTCCCCTTAGTTCACCAAACTGGTAACAATAACTATGGTCAAGAGAACTCGAACTCATGACTTTTCACTTTTCGTATAATTTAGAAGACCAACCAGGCTACCGCCTTGTTGACATCTATAAAATTTTTTAGTTATAATTTGTTGTTGTTGTTTTAGTATTACTCTTACGTAATCATCTATACATTTTTAAGTTACTCTCTCTTTTTCTAAATATTTGTCATATTTGAAATTTCATATTTCATAGGAGACTATTAAATTTGTCTATCACAATAAATTATCGAATAAATTGATTATATTACCCAATATTTAATATATCCAAATACCAAATTACTTAGAAATTAAAACAATAATTATTGGTCATATACGAATGGTAAATATAGAAAAAAAAATTATTACTCATTGAAATTACAAAGGTAATAAATATTTTAAAATATAATAATTTCTCAAATATCATAAGTATTTAGGGGAGGTAGTATTTTAATTCTTGTTTTTTGCATTAAGTTTTTTTTTTTTTTTTTTTTTTTTTGAAAACAGCATTAAGTTATTTTATTTATACTACATGTTATAAGTTTTCATACTAGTAGTATTATTTATTTTATTCTATGCACTCACTTTAATGTAATTGGACTATAGTAAAAACAAGTTAGCTAATTACTTATTTATCCCTCAGCTATCAGACATTAATTTTTGATAAGCTATTAAATTTTATTTTATTTTAAACCAAATGAGCTATATTATATATAACTAATTAAATACTCACTTATAAATTTTTAAATTATATTATTTTATTTATTATTCTACTCTAAAGAGTTATTCTTCTGAGAATAACAAATGTGCTTAGTTGGAATCCCACGAGCACAAAGTATCTTGAATTTTTTAAGAATTTAAAATTGATTTCCTTTCTGTAGCGAACAGTAAAACATTTTTAATTATTCAAATTTACAAAAACATACCTCTTCAACTAAGTCTAACATGATTAGTCTCTATTTTTTTTTCTTTAAATAGAGGAAATTAAGAATTTTTCAGTTTTTATTTTCTTTGGATGAGTAAGAATATTTAACTAAAATTTTCAATTTTTGGTTATATGACAAAAAAATTTTGCTAATATAACAAAAATTATTAAAATAAGAGTAAGTTTGTGCATAGTTTTGCAATAAATGAATAAATATTGAGTTAAAATTGAATAAAAAGAAAATTTGAAAATAAAATTTTCAATTCTGTTTAATTAATTGAGCTTTTTAAATTTTTGAATAGTGTAATTCAAAATATGTGCGTCAAATAAATTTTGTTAGTGTATATTTGGTTTTGTTTAAATTGAATAAGGGTTATACCTATTATATAATTTAAATTAGGGTAAAGAATTGTTTAATCTCTCAAATTTGATCATAATTGAAACTTAATATTTCTTATTTTGTTAGTACACTTATTTTTTTAATACACTGATTTCAGCTTTGGGTCGAGCTATTTTTCCGGAGGATCTATCCTACGCTATCTTTACCGCAATAGAGTTTAACCATCAAGTTTAGAATGGATCAATGTGGTTAGTATTTAGTCATTCGTCAAAAATATTTTTTTCCTTTAAAAAAGAAATTAATGATTATTTAATAATAGATATGAGGAACTAAATTGTAATGCTATACTAAATATGAAGATTAAAGAGTAAAATATTGTACGGTACTTAATTCTTAAAATGATACTTTTTGGATATAATAAATGTTTTAACGGGAGTAAATATAGACTAACCAGTATAAAAAACAAATGTTTTAGACTTTTTTGTTTATTAAAATTTTCAACTTCATCTTTGAGTTGTCTATATTCCTCCATTGTATGTCTGTAGTCATCATAAAATTTATAGAACTTGCTTCAATCCCCAGTGATAGTAGATATTTTATCTATCTTTTTGTAGATACTTGATAGGAATTTGAGATTGTTGAATCCAAAGGAGGATTCTTCTTCTTGAATCGTTAAAAGGGTATCACGTTAATTGTCTTTTGAGCTAATCATCTATGCATTGAGCTCTGGTCCTATTAGGTTTATGTTAAGATTCTTGAGATGATATGACATCATCAAATCGAACGTCTTTTTAAACTCGCTTTATGAACTATTTTTTTGGAGGTGTTTTGAACAATGATTCAGTAAATTTGATATTTCTGGTTGCTATTCTTATAGCTTCACGAGCTATTTTATAATTCAAAATTTTCACGTGATTTTCTTCATTGTTAAAGTGCATTATATCCTGTCTTAAGCTCTCGTTATAGCTCTATTTCATCTCTTGAAAGTCAAAGGATAACTTTTAGGAGGATTGGATGCTGTAAATTGATTCTAAAAAATTTGAGTTAGCTCTCTAAAATTATAAGTTGATTTTGAGTTAGCTCTCTAAAATTATAATTTAATCCTGCTTCTAAGCTCTGATTTTTGCATAGTTGACTAGAGACTTGCCTCGTAACTCAATTGGGTGCTGAGTCATGATTACTTGTTTGAGTGAGCCAATTAGCTCATGCCAATTTGAAATCTTTTATACTATTCGGTAACCGTTGTTATTATAAATCAAGTCTTTCAACTCAACAACTAATTAAATTGTGAACCTTCTATATTCCTATATCAGGAAAATATTATAAGGGTAACATAAAAAAAGCGGTTTAACCATAGTGAATATGTTTTCTTTATTCATGTGAAGTTAAGCTAGACCTATTTTTATAGGATAAAAACTATTCTTTTTGTCCATTTTTGTCTTATAAGGTTTTTTCAAAATAAATAAAGAAATAATTAAATCACCTAAATTACCGTAAAATATTTCTTAATTTCCCTAAATAACCTTTGGTCTTACCTAATTACTCCATATCAATAATTATCTCTTCTTACTAAAAATTAAGAGGGAGGAAGGAAAATATGACAAAATGAATTTTAGGAAATGCAGATAATAGTGATTATGTTTACTAGAGCTGACAAGATTAATTTTTTTTTCTAAGCAAATTGTAAAAGTTTAATAAACATTCGGATCCTCTTTGGCAGGGTAATTTGAAAGTTTATATTATACATTATCCGAATGAAGTGAATCTTATTTTAAGCCATATACCAAATTAGGAGTGTTATGTATGTAAAAAATAACTGATTGGAAAGTTTTTTTTGACTGTTAAACACTTGATTGGAAAATTTATCCATTGAAATGTCACAATAATAAAAATTAAAAAGTTCAGGTATCAACTATGTAATTAACCTTTTTTAATTTTTTTTTTCAAAAGAATCAACTCTTTTTAATGATAGTGATAAAACCAAAGCAGTCAAAATAAGGTGTAAGAGACAATTATGGAAACTGTAGATTGCTTGATTTTCAATATGAGAATAATAGTTGGAATGACATTACCCCAAAGAGACACGTTTTCATATAGGAAAAATATAGCTGTTGCCTATTGGGAGAGAAAATGTGAGTCATCTCCTAATATCTTGTCATATATCTTCATATAACATTACAGATTAGTCATTAATATAAATAGTTGTCCATCGACTAATAATCAAAATTATCTTAACATAATTTTAGATTTAATGAAAAATAAATTTCTTCTAGAATAAGACGGAGCTGACAGCATATTAATCTATATTTAATTATTTAACCGATGAGAATGAATTTTCACTTGGCACTAAAGCGTACTTATGTGCTATAGTAATTAGTCTTTTTGTGCATAAAAAAAATTTGTTGACAACTATGGATTTATTTTCTAATTTGCGACTTCAAGACTTTAGACCTTGGAGAGAGAGAAAAACAGAAAAACAGACAAAGAAGTTGTAACTCGCCATAAATGTGAAGCTACCTTTTCCTTCCTTGGGAGTTGAATTGAGACAGAAGGCTGAGGAGGATAAGTAGAAAAGCTCTTACTCCTTCTCTCACGCTCTCTCTCTCTCTCTCTCTCTGTACTTTAGGAATGGAAACTGATCACCATATTTTGGTGTTGGAGGAGGAAGAGGAAGTGGAGGAGGAGGCTGCTTTGCAAGGCAGGCAATCAGGACGGCGCAGCAACATTGCCTCCTCCACTGTCATTTCTAGCAATGGAAATGGCAATAGCTACGTGGTTCCTTCTCCGAGTAGCAATAGTGATGGAATTACGACTGCAAATGGAATTGGATATGAATCTCCTAGTAAAGACATTGAGGACGATAATAAATTGCATATTAGTAGCGTTTACTTCGACCAAAGTGATGGTATTATTCTATTCTCCACTTTCCAATTCTGCTGTATTCCTTCATTGCATTTGTTGTTCTCTGTTCTTAATTTTTGATTTACTGATTTCTTAATCAATTGCCTTGCGTTCTCTTTTAGAACTTGTTTATACATCTAAGGAGAGTTTTACTCTTATCATATGTCATCTATTGTTAGCCAACTCGAATCTATGTTGAAAATAAGTCTTAATCTACTTAAGAAAATTTGCCAGGAGCATGTGAGTGTGAGTGATCGATTTCTTGTTTTGGAGATCAAGGTAGGTTCGGTTCACCGGATGTCTTGCTATTTTTCATACTGTATGCTGCAGTTCTGTTACTTCATGTGGAATGGTGTTTCTGAATCATTTCTACTTGGAACATGCGAAATAGAAGCATTGATAAGTATTAGTTCAGTTCTCATAACAAGTTCAACTTTGATACTTTTAATGGAGTAGTAAAAGGTGTATGTGTGTGTGTGACCTCGATTTCACATGTTCAGTTTGCCTACGCGCACCATCTGATGGACCATAGCGTTTCCATGTCTCACTTTGTTCACCAGCTGAATTACGTTGCTGAGTTGCCACCAAAATGTATTTTTAGATTTCTAGCTGATTTCAGGATTTTCTAATTTTAGTTTTATGACGGTCAAAATTTTCTTGTGTCTCACAACATTTTGGCTTCACCTTTGTGCACTTTCTGTAATAATAGTAGCTGATTGAGTTACTATCTGATTGATTTGCTATGAAATTGAAAAAAAAAAAAAATACACTGTTCTATCCAATAAAGAATCCATTTCTTTATGCAACAGAAAAATCATTGAAATTCGTTTCCTTTACCTATAGAGCTCATGTCAAGGAGGGACTTAGCATATTTTCCTGTATGGCTAGTTGTTATATCATTCCAACAGTCTCTGAAGGTTCTCAGTAAAATTTGATGTATGTTAATTCCCAAGACCTGCTTTCATCATGATCACAAACTTTGGTTGGTTGTATAAAGAACTGAAGCTATTAGCAAAATTGATTTTGTTCCACAAACTCTAATTGGTTAAACTTTAAACCCACAGTTGTACTTTGAGTTTGGATGATGTCTGTAAACCTGGTCATCCTGGTTCCAGTTTTAGGATAGAGATTCATTCCAGATGTGAGATCTGCCAAGTAAGGTTATATCTCGGTTAGTTCCCTTAAATTTTTACTGAATCCTAAAGAAAGAAGAAAAAGGAAACCTAAGTCTCATATTAACCAATCGTGAGACTCTCAACTCAAAATTGTGACTAGTTTTCTTATTTATGTTTTATGCGTAATCTGTAGGATTTGGTGTTTTGGCAAATCTTTTGTTACTTTTCCTTGTTTTTGACTGAAGGAATATGGAAATGTTGCCACTGCAATTGGACCTACTGCATGGGAAGTCCGTTGATTGATCTTAATCAGAATCTTAAAGGGTATTTGCACATGCCAATCTTAGATCAGCAGCGACCAAGTTTCAATTTTGAAACTAAAGGTCAGTAGATGCCAAGATTTCTTGGCTGAATGCTAGCAGTTACTGTTAGTGAAAATGCAATTTGCATTGCCCTTAAATTGTGAACAGTCAACCGTCGTAAATTTGTCCACACTATATTGTGAGAAACTAGTCTCTTATCCATGTGGACTAGAGGTAGTGTAAAAGTTAGTAGCCTTCTGTCAGCAGCGTAGCTCTTCTCAGATGGTACACTTGTTTTTTAAATTGCATTAACTGGAAGAATTTCAAATATCTCATTTCTAAATACCAAAATTTTGGATGCCAATTTCTGATTCATGAAGTATATCAAGTATAAGATTATTGTAGGTGCTTGTTGAAAATGAAACTGTTAAGTATGCGATGTTTACTGATATTTCTTTACTGCAAATTTGTAACATTGATATAATCCTCTAATATTCTTCAGATGGATTTCGTACATGTACAATCAACAAAAATCTTGTTTTCTTGTTCCTTGCTTCAAAAATTAAAGGTTTAGCGGCTACTTGGTTGCAGGTACTGAATCTGTTGATGGGGTTTCTCAAATGAAGAATGGTAATTTTCTAAGTTCTGCTTTTATTATGAATTCCAAAGATGTTGACGTCCATGCAAATGTGGAGATTCAGAAAAGCCTCGTTGAGGAAATGAACAATCAATACAGTGAAAATTTAGATGATAAAGGATTATCTGATTCAGGTTTAAAACCTTTAGAGGAGCCACATGATGAACAAAAAATAAAATTGAACTCTTTTAACAATGGAACTGGACTAGTAGATGACTTAATAGAAGAAACTGACCAGGAAGTGACAGAATTTGATGTTGAGAGAGTGTTAGAGAAGCAAAATACTCATGATTTGTACTGCCCAAACTGTAATTCTTGTATTACTAGACGAGTTATCCTCCGTAGAAGAAAACAAAAAATTCGAAGTTTACGTCGTAAACCAAAGCACAATAAAGTGGACACAGTTTTGTGCTCTGATTTGGATGCCAATTCTACCAATTCAGTCAATGTGCAAGTTCATGACTCAGTTAACCTTCATCCAAGAGGTAGTCCTGAGGGTACAGCCAATGATTACAATGGAGACAGGGAACCAGAGATATTCAGATGCTTATCATGCTTCAGCTTTTTCATACCTACAGGTACTGATGTTATCCTTCTTGTGTAAAGAACTCTGCCTTATGTTTAATCTTCTTAATATCTTAGCAATAGCAGCTATTTTTAAGGACGGTGAATGTCTGCATTCCTCAAGATTTTTAGAGATTTTCAACATCAAATAAGCAAGCCTATCAATGTGGGATTATTGTTATTCCTATGTTAAAAAGTATCACATCTAATTTCTTGTCATCTAACTTTATCTTCACATTAATTGTTGTCAAATCGTATTATTTGCTCTTGTAAGAGGACTTTAGAGGGTTCTGCAAACAATTTTGCTTGGTTGGCAATATGGAAGTTGGAGAATCAACTCAACTAAACAAAATATCCCAAATTAGTTGGGGTCAACCATATGAACTTTTTTTTCTTTCATTCCACTTGATTTAGGGCTGCCAAAAGTCTCTGCCACTATTCCCAACATCATTCTAGTACCTTTCATTTTCTTTTTCTCTTCCAACTTCAATATCCTCAACCTTCTATATGGGTATATTTGCTACCATATGATGCTTGTGTCCAAATCATTTCAATCTCCTTTCTCGCAACTTTCCTTAGGTGCCACATCACCTTCCTACAAATGCTTACATTCATTATTGTTCACATCACCGTCCATTTTGTAACATTAATATTGCATGCCTATAAGTGCATTACTTGTAACTATTTTCTTTCTTTATACGATATTATGATCCTCATTCTTCATAGAATTTGCCACTCATCTTCGTTTAGTTAATATTAGACAACATTCCTCATGTAATGCATCATATTGAAATTTTCCATTCAAAATAAGTTTTTACTTCTTGAACTTGGACCTTGGACATGACAAGTAGCTAAGTGGACCAAATGTTCTGCCCTTAGGCTTTTTATTAATTGAATCATGCTTAACATTTAATCTTTCAATGGCCTCCATTTCTTGTTTTCTGGTTCACACTTCAAAAGGAATACAAAAAACAATGAACTTGTTAGTAACCAAAGATTCCTTTCCTTCTCTCTCATTTTGTTTTTTGTTTTTGTTTTCCCTTTTTTCCTTTGCGTATAAAATGAAGCTGTTCTACCAATTTGTTAATGCTTCAATATGCTTTCAGAATTGGAGTGCATTACTTTGCTTCCTAATTCAGAGTATTGCTTTATTCATCTACTTTGTGAAGCTTAACTATTTTGTCAAATTTGACAGGAGGTGGTTTTAAATTGTTTCGTCTTTTTGGAGGTAGCCCTGAAGATAAAAATGTGCAAAGTCTTCAAAGCCATGAAAATGAAAATGTTCAAAGTCTTCAAATGAAACATGCAACAGAGAGAAATTGGTTCTTTTCCATGTTTGCAGGATATAAAAATAACATGATTACTGAACCAGGTATGATTTGGCTTCCATCCATTGAAGATATACTTAATAACACAGTGATTATGTTTACACATCTTTCTGCTTTATGTTGTAATAATGTCCTTGCGGATTAGACCATTCTTTCTTCATGACATGGAGTTTCATGTCACCCAATATGGTCTAGTTAGTGAAAAATGCTAATCTTATTACTGAGATATTTAACATCTTGAAAAGTAATATTTAAAGGTTAACACAATGGATTCAAGGAAATACTTTAGATGATATGAAAGTAGATCATATGAAGGTGAAATATGAATTAGTTTCTGGAAAAACTATCAATACAGAGTGGGGGATAAAAGAAAGAAAGAAAGAGAAATATTATGAAACTCTTCTACTTAAAATGAGTTTTTAGCTTGCATACTCTCTTATCATTTGTTGTATGCATCTTTTCATCTGCATATAAGCCTTTGAAAAAAATAAAAAAGATGGTTAATTCAAGGTATCTACAATGCAAGTTATCTTTTACTTTGAAGCATTCTGTTATGGAGTTGCCGCATCTGCTGCTGTATTTAGTGTAATATTTACTTAGGGGGCATTTGGTTCTGCTGTTTCATGGAGCTGATAGTTGTTACACATACGACGTAGCACACCCAACAGCTACGTTGTATGTGTTTGGAAAGTTTCAGCTGCTGATAGCTCATGGAAGTCTCAATCAGCTGCAATTTTCATCAGCTAAGTTTTGGAGCTTTTTCATATCAGCTGGTAGCTGATTCCTATTTATATTACTTTGGACTTCATTAACCTCATAAAAGTAATTGCTAATAAATTGTTTTTTCAAATTGATATCTTTTTTATGATCATTTTATTTGTAGTTATTTAAAAATGATTTCTTTAAAATATTATTTTAAAATTTTTAATCATTATTTTATTAACATAATACATTAAAATAACATATTCACCTTAAATTTATATATATATATATATATATATATATATATATATATAGAGAATGAAGGATTTGGGGCTGGGGTTGATGATCTTAGGTCGAAGTACTTCTTGTCCCTCGATTTGTCTTCATATATATTATACATCATAATATAGAAAAACAATTACTCCTTTAATAGTCATTTTATATTTTAACAGCAACCACTACCAACGATTTACCAAACATGAATAGTAATCAGCTAACCGCTATCAGCAACTACTATCAGCTATCATCTGGTACAAACCGTTAAACCAAATGGGCCCTTAGTATTCCATTCTTTTGTTTTCCCATGTGTTGCTAAGAAGGTTAGAATCAGTTTCTTTATTGGTTGGTGGTGGTTGTACAAGTTCTTTATGGTAGTGGGAAGTTATTTTATTGTAGTGGGTAGTTATAAGTCTTTAGGTTCATTTAGTTGTTTAAAAGGTTGTGGAGTAATGACGATGTAAGCATAATTTTAAAAGAGATTGGAGTTTCTAAAACTCGGATCATAGAGTTATCTCAAACAGGTTCTAAGGATCAACTATTACAAAGTTGATGTACTAATGGTCCGTATAGGTATGTGGAATTATTATGTTACTTGAAGATTCTTGGCACAAGGCTGTGGGTAATTGGTCTAGATTGCCATGGGATTTTGGTCTATAAACCCTTGTCTTTATTACTCACATTATGTTCATGCTGTCGCGCCCAAGTGCTCTTTGTTTCATGTTCATGTCCGCCCCCTTACCTCAAAAAACTGAAGGACCTAATTTGGAGCATAACCCAAACACACTTTTCTTGATTCCGTTGTAAGCTTTGGAGCTGTTTTACTCCATTCCAAACAATTAGTATTAATAGTTCTTGAAATAGACTTTTCCACAGCAGGAAATGAGATATATCTAATCAGCTTGTCACTCCTTTTGCTCCTCCACTACAGCCTCAGTAAATGATTTGGGGAGTGCACACCAAGATGCTAGAAAGAAGGTTGCAAGTTCTTCAACAGGAGATAATACATATTTTGAAAATGCGTCAACCAGCATTGGAGAGAAACCAAAAAATGCAACTGAACAAGCTAATACAGGTATGAAAATTCTTTTTCCTGGTGCACATGTCCAGTTACATATGTAATATGCCTTGTTGGGTACTGGCCTGTTTAATGCTTAATCAAGTTTTCAGGAGATGACTCATACCATAAAGGAAATAATTTAATCATATGCCTATTACTATAATAAATGGCCATCAATTTATTTTCCAAGATTTACCATTTCTTGAAAAGACAAGTGGTTTTCCATTTACCTATTATTCAGGTTTCAGGAATGACCTAGCAGTTCAAGATTAATTGCCACCCTGCTAATCATCATCTCCAGAATGAGATCCTCATTTTTCCATTTCTCAATGTAATTTTATCCACCTTGTGGCTTGTGAGATTGTGAAGTGGCATTGACATGCACTTTTATCTTGATCCAAGGTTGTTTTGCATTTGCTGTTTCACATGTGTGTGTGTGTGTGTGTGTGTGTGTTTAAGCTGTGTCTATACATGCATGTCAATGTTTTCTAGTGTACGTTAATGCTTCCAAATTCTGGGGACTTGGTATTTATAACTGTTCTTATTAAAATTAATATCAAATCCAGCTTTTTTGCATTTTTGTTGTCAATAAATTTACCAATCTGTCTGTGTGCTCCTTTAATATTTATGAGAGTAGATATTTTCTTTGGAATTTGATATTGTATGAGATTGAACTGGGGTGTAGTTAAGGTACTTCCACTCATCTCTCAGATGACTGGCAAAATGCATTGCAGCATTGCACATTTTTTTACAATTGGTATGCATGGAACAATACCATAATGCATGCTGTTAAACATTTTAACTGATAATGTTTTACAGACATTGTAGATCAACATAAGAAAGGTCATTTAGCAACTCGCATTCCAGGGATCAGTATTAATGCTGGAGAACCTGCTGAAGATGCCTCGTTGGGACCTCTGCAGGGTGAAGTGAATCCTAAAATGGCTTCATCGTACAAGTCTTTAATACCTGAGCATTCACAGCTAGAGATAGACAGGAAAATCAACATAGCTATGCCAGAAGAACGACCTGTTCAAAATGATCAAGCCTCAGTAGTACTAGGCGCTCCCTTGCCCTCACAATTGCATGGTAAAGGAGAAATTCTAAATGATTCAGCAGTTGTACACCATGAATCTAGAAAAGATGCTATGTCTTCTTCAATCCAAGAAACTTTAGTTCTTGAAAAACGGAAAATTGGTGTTGGAGAGACAGTATTTGGTTCTGCAGAAAAGAACACAGGTATGTACAAAATTGCAGGGTCTTGCATGAAAGTGACCATCTAGAATCTTTCTAGTGGCAGACAAAATGATTTCAAAATGTGAATCTTCTTTCTTAGATACGGTTGTCTCTTTAAATTATCAATGCCTCTGGCTGATTCGCACACTTAATGAAATCTTTTTAAGCTACTTATGAACTTATATTACATGACGAGCCAGTCATAATGTTCATATGTATTAGGCATATGATTCATATTTCCATTCCACATACTTCATACTTGATAAATGACTGATGAAAATATAGTCATCTCCATCTTCATTTGAATTGTAGTGATGCTTCATAATTAGGAATGTAACTTGATCCTTGTGAAATTTCATGCCTAGGATACACGAAAGTTTAATGCTATCATGTTGTCAAATAATCTCGTGACTATGATAACAATCTCAGATTGTTTGCCATTGTGCAATCTAGTTATTAATTATTCTAATGCTTCCTTCTAGCAATCTTTTATATGTGTATGTAGATATGTGGCGTCGGGCTTCTTAGTTGTTAGATTGATTTGACATGACCATATGATGCAGGGAGTGATGTGATAGTTATTGTTGAAACAAAAGAACTGGAACCTGCAACAGCTTCTCTGGGGGCACAAAATATTGATGATCGAACTGAAGCCACAAGCTTGCTAGAAACTGGGACTCAGACATATGTCAGAGAGCAAATTGGTACTGGACTTACTGTGGATATCTTGAAAAGCATTGTTTATGGTGGTTTAATAGAATCCATCACAAGTCTAGGCATTGTGTCGTCTGCAGCTGCTGCTGGTTCTGCTACATGTAAGCATTATTTTGCTTTAACTGGATGCTACTCTACAGTAAATAACAAATTAACTAAACAGTATTATCTAGTTTTATTAGGTTCAACTATATTATTATCTTATGGTATGTGAGACACTTCAATGCGCTTCGCTAAGGTATTGGGTCATAAACGACTATAGATGTTCATATTTCTTATATGTGAAACATTGTAGTTAAAGTTTCAAAACCTTGCCAAATTTGGCTAATGACTGATGTGTTTATACATCTACATGTCTTCTAAGATAAGAAAACTCTTTTTACTACGAAACCTCGTGCTTTTCATTGGATTCCATAAAATAAAAATTTAAATTATAATCACTTCATGCTATTTTACTGGATGACATATGAATTAAGATTCGGCTAATTCCAGCTTCCTGAGATGCTATCCTTTCATTTACAGTAAAAATAATTTGCTTCTATTTATATATATATATATATATATATATATATATATAAATCATATATGTATATATATTTAAAAATCCCCTCTTTTGTATTTTTGAAGTAATTTAAATGCATAGCGACATGAAACTTTGTTGACCTTTGATTCCGCAGTAAACATTTTAGCTCTGGGATTGGCGAATGTGATTGGAGGACTTTTCATCATTGGTCACAATGTGAGTGATATTTCCATGTCTTCACTTCTGAAATCAGCAATACATGTAACAGTTCTGTGTTGATCAATTTTATAAAGAATCATTATAATATAATATTAACAATTAAAAGGCAAATGTTAAGCGGCATTGACAAAAAGAGTTGGACCTTTGCTTTATCTTACACTTGATATCATGATAGGTATAATTAAAATGCAGCATGTTCCTTTCATGTTCATTTTATTGCAATTTAAACTTGAAGAACTATGATATTTACAGCTTCTGGAGCTAAAAAATGATACCTCTGGCGGGACTTCTGATCAAATGTACGAACCCAAGGACCGGTACCATGAAACATTAGGACGGCGAGAGAATTTTTTACTTCATGCAACAGTAGTTATTATATCATTCCTCATTTTCGGGATGTTGCCTCCTGTCATATATGGATTCTCATTTCATAAGAGTGATAATAAAGATCTCAAGCTTGCAGTGGTTGGAGGTGCTTCGCTTATATGTATTATGTTACTTGCTATTGGAAAGGCTCATGTTCGGCGACGACCAAAATCTTATATAAGCACTGTGCTCTATCATGTGGTGATTGGAGTCATGGCGTCTGGCGCTTGTTATATAGCAGGCGACCTAATTGGTAAGTTGCTGGAGAAAACTGGTTGGTCTGGTTCGAGTTTATCGGTTGCCATGACTTTTCCTGAGACAAAACCAATTGACCGAACATGGGCATCTTATTAGAGAAGGTGAAGCAAGTTGAGTTGTTCATTGTGCTTTTAAACAGTATTGTCATCGAGCCACTGGCAATATAACGTTTTTTTTTTTTTTTATTTATAATGTTCTTTTCAAATAATGGGAAGATTAAATTTTGCTCCATTCTGTTTGTCTTTTTCTTTTCCTCTCCTTTTGAAGTCTTTGCGCACATTTTAATACATTTTATAATCTCGGAGCGTAGACAGGGTTATACAAGTTACTGCCAAACTCTTGAGATGACAATTAGCTATAGGAATTTCCAATTTAAAATTTATGTAATTAAACGAGTTAGTTTTAAATTGAAAAATCTAAATAAATTAGTTTTTACGAACCTAAAATTATAAAATTCGAAAACATCCGTACAAATGGGCAGCTTTTATATGTGCCTTCATTTTTTTTTTTTTTTTTTTTTTTAAACTTTTTCAATGTGAAATAAAATAATAAAGGAAGAAGAAAAGTTCAACCTAACTTTGCCTTGTTATTCTCAGTAGCAGATTTTGAGTTTAAAAATTGTAATATATATATATATATATATATATATATATATATATATCTCATAGGTTAACGGGTCATAGGTTATTACAACATATACCAAACAGGTACTAAATTTATCTCCAGTAATAATTTTCAACCATAAGGGAAATAAAAGCTTTAAGTCGTTTACAAAACAAGCTCTATATTAAACATAGTTTGTGAAATTGCAAACATGGTACAGCTCTCACCCAGTTTTTGAATGAGCCCACCAGTGCACATTACAGATAGAAAGAATACATCAGCAGCCACTAAAATCTATGGATAAATTTAGATAACAAATTTTCAATCACAATATGTACATAATTGTTAAATATCTAAACAAAATTGTCTGTCAGGATATTTATAGATCAGCTGAGTTGTGGTTCTCTTATAACAAACACAGATAAGTACAGTATTCCACATCATCTACAATATTGCCCTTTGTAACTCTGGCCTGTCTATCATAAAACATGAACCCACAAAAAGTAGCTGCTGTTAAGCTTCTTCTTCACTGAATATCCGAGTTCCGCTCTTAAATACTAGTAGATCTTTCATTTGTGTATAACTCCGAAGCTTCTTTGATAACGAACACGGGTTAGTATGGTGTCCAACATCATCTATATTGCCCCTGTAAATCCATAAAAAGTAGCTGTGGTTATGCTTCTTCTTTACTGAAGATCCGAGTTCCACTCTTAGATAGCAGTAGATCTTTCATTTCTCTATAGCTCCTAAGCTCTTCTAGTCCATCTGCTATCTTTCGAGGCATAAAGAATCCAGAAGCTGTGGCAATCCCTTCATCTAAGTCAGTCCTCATAGAATGGGATGAGTAACAACTTGGATCTTGACGCAGAGGAGGTGCTGTTCTCAGCATGCGCACAAGAACACCAACTGCAGCATCTTGAGATTTTTTGCCCATTAGCACAGATTGTGGGGTGAACCCCGAATTCCTATTCCCATCAAAGTTTTGACTGCATACCAGAAAAGAAAATGCTAGATCATGATTATGATGATGATTATGATAACAAAATAGAACAATATGAATTATAAACAGGAAGCAAAAGTTTATGGAGTCAGAACATTAAGCTTCAAGGTGAAATATCCTGCCTCCAGCCTCCTTATTTATTATTAGGTTCCTCAAAGGCTCAAACAAATGAAATTGCAATCAATTGAATTCACATTACAATGGAAAAAGAACTTGAAAATAGTTCCATCATGTTAATTTAAAAGATAACCAAGACATGAGACACATGCCATAGTTCGAGTTTATCTCTTTATGTTATATGAGAGCCATAATTTGACATTTCCATAGTTCAAGTTTCAATGAAACAAACAAGCTATAGAATTCAAAAAGAACCAAAAACCAAAAAAAAAAAAAAATGAGGGAAGAAAAAGAATTAATGAATTCTGAACATTTTATGCACGCAAAAGTTCATGCCGATACGAAGTTATTTACAAGAAATTGTCAATGCTGATCAACCTTG
This sequence comes from Jatropha curcas, assembly GCF_041381405.1. Taxonomy (NCBI): domain Eukaryota; kingdom Viridiplantae; phylum Streptophyta; class Magnoliopsida; order Malpighiales; family Euphorbiaceae; genus Jatropha; species Jatropha curcas. The sequence continues at coordinate 17,758,718 of NC_143155.1, forward strand.
GAATCCTAAAGTGAAAATGAGTATAATTCTCATGTCGATGATGCTAACTCTTAAAAGATTGAGGCTTCAAAAATAATAACATTAAGATTGGATCACGCTACTCAAACAAGAAAACCTACCAGAAACAAGTGAGAAAGTAATGAGCATGCAATGGCTATATAACCAATAAAAAGAGAGCAAAGCTGAATATTGGCAAAGCCCAGAATTTTTTGAAGAATGGCCCGACAGGTTATCCATGAGAATAGCTACTTTTTATGAGGTACCGGCAGCTAATTAGGCTAAAGCATTACCACTTGCATTGACAAAAGGAAAATACAAATGTATGGGAACTTTTGAGATTTTCAGATTTTATTCAGAGGTTAATAGATTTTTTACTATGCATGCAGTCAACCTACTAAATTTTGGTTTTCTTTAGGTTTTCATTGGGGTCTTGACTATCCTTGACTCTGTCCTTGGCATAACACTATTTTGCGCTTGCAAGATATGGTAATTGGACTTCCATCTCCGCTGATCATTTTAAATCTGTTTGGAATTTGAATGTTGAGATTGATGCAATAGATTTAGCTAAACCAAGCGGCATATTGAGATTCACCAAAACAAAAGCATTCTTGTCCAAAATTCTGAGATAGTTTAAGAAAATATAGTTCAATTACAAGCTCCGAGAACTTTTCAGTGTTTTCAATGATGAAACGCAAGATTCCTTCAGGGACTTGATCAGAAAGGTATAATAAGGATAAGAAAAGAATCCATCAGTGGTATTGTTCACATATGCTACCTAACAACCCCAAGTTTATCACATTTTTTCCAATGCGGAAAAATCCCGCACATTGTAGAGATCATCTTGTTATCAAGTACTATAATAACTTTCTATTAAACCCTGCAATAAGTTTCTTAATACTGACAATTGTTGCCACAACCTTCACCTAGAAAAATTATGATTTTGAAAGTGAGGGAGTAAACAAGTAAGAAATAAGACTCAGTTTATGGAAACAAACACAAAAAAAAAAAAAAAAAAAAAAAAAAAAAAAAAAAAAAAAAAAAAAAAATCCTGTTTTCATCACCCTACAATTGAAGAATATGAACTTGAAATGAAGAAAGACTCAAATAGGACAGAACAAGGAAATACACGGACAAATTTTGACAATTTTAGGAAGTCAATCTCTATAGTTTGGCAAATATTGATAGAAAGGCAACTTAATCTATCTGTACATTCTTCTTCTCTACCACATACTATGTAGATGATATACATTTTGCTTCAACACACATTATATTTTCTCTGAATATAACAAAAATTTGAAAATCCAAGAATTAGCCATCTGTTGATTTCAGAATAATCATAGAATTTCAAAATCCACTATATAAAATCAATATGAGAGCTCCTTATTTGGAAAATATGATCGATTGAGAAGATACAAGAAGTCATGATTTTTTACTTTGATTCAAACAATTAATTCGAAAAGGGCCAACAACCAAAAAAAGAACCGAAACCTTTTCAAAAGGATGTAATTGTACTCTAGCCTTCCGAATAGACTATTTTTACCCTAACCTTTAAAGACTCGTTGCATTTATACGCACTAGATCAAACTTACACCTTTTTTTTTTTTTTTTTTTTTTTTTTTTTTTTTTTTTTTTTTTGCAATTGATGAAGAGTTATGCTAGATTTAGTTTGAAAGTCAATGGTAGGAGAAAAAAAAAAAGATAGGTACAATAGGTTACTTTTCATTTTAATTATGATGAAATGAAATGGTATAAATTATGAGGAATTATAAATGTTACAATAAAATGGCGATTTTTGGAAGGTCTCATACAACTGAAATTTTCTTGAAAAGCTTTTTCTTTTTTCCCCTTTTATTTTCAGCCATTAGGCCACTTGAAACTGATGGCTGCAGTTTCAGCCTTGCAGAGCAAACATACAAAAGCTTTGGTGATCTAGATAAAATCTAGCAAAAAAGTCAAAGTAGAACACAAAAAAATGACTACAAATTGGCGTCACCAACATGAAGCAAATTCCAGATATGAATGATGAGTCAAGATAGAAAGTGCAACAATTAATGATTTCTGAGAAAATTGAATGAAAAATGCCTTTCTGAATGGTTTGAGTTGGAAGAAAGTCATTTGAAATACAATGCCATGATAAAAATTTGAATATAAATGGCAGCAGACTAATGATAGTGACTTATAGAAAGGCACGGAGGAACGAATTGATTGATGATAAAGATTTTCTCTTTTTTTTTTTTTTAAATTCTAATCTTTCATCCACACAGGTAAAGTTCAAGGATAATATTTTCTTTTTCTCCATATAAGTTGTCTTTCCGTATGTCTGTTCCTTTGTCTGTTGCTGCAAGAGCAGTGCAATATCACTCAAGACCTATGATCTCCACCCAAACTCCCACCAACCCAACTACCTGAGCTGAGCATGCAGCAAAGGTTTTGCATGCATTCTAGTAAAACAGTAGCAAGCGTATAAAGAGATTCAAAAGGAAATACCCAATCAATGCAGTAGAGCTCTTTACTAGCAGAGCATGCTGGCATCAATATCACCAATAGGTATTTAGTCAACCAATAACTTCATTATACTCAGTCAGACAATATAAGATTTACCTGATTGATACAAAGAAAAATGATGGAAATGTAAGTACCTGGTAGGTGAATCTGATGTATCAACGTCATCAACATCAAAAGGACATGAAAAGTCACCATCATCCAAGTCATCCTGGAAAGATAATCTACTAGAACTTCTAGAAAATCCGATTCGTGGTGATCCACTCGAAGATAACAATCCTGAGAAGCGCCCTGAATCATCTTTGGCATCTTTGAGAATCTATAAATAATTAAAAATGTCTTATGAACGAGCATAAAATAAGATGATTGAAGTTTATGAGTACAAAACATCATAAAGCAAGGTGAAAAAGACGATGGCTACCTTATGACCAGAATAATGATTTGTTATGCCAGAGTTTAACTCTCCAGCCCTTAAAGCTTCTAATCTCTTGATTGAATGTATTCCAGATGGAGACTCCTGGGATGAAAGATCATGCCTTGTGCTCCTAGGAGATAATGGTGGAAGTGAACTTTTACTTGGGTCAGAAAAGTTTGGAGAAGTGTATCTAGAACTTCTGCCAGTCATTGGAAGGGGGATAGTAACAGGGGCAGTTTCTGAAGTATTATGAGTCTGCACACGATTAATATTGGGGAAGTATGTCGGGGTGGACGGGGACATAGATGGCGAGAATGGAGGTGACAGCTGATACTCATCATAAACAGTAGCTTTCTGATGAGTTGGTGGTCTAAAGCTCTGAACTCTATAACCATGAGTATCTGCAGGAGGAGATGGAAAATCATATGGCATGGTAGATGCACGATATGCAGGAGGAGATCCACCAAAGGGTTGGTTCACCGTAAAAGGAGCACCTCTGTGGAAGCCACTTGTCCAGCTATGTGGACGTTGGAAAGGAGTAGAATTGGGTGGCCGTAATCCTCTTAACGGAAAGGATGTAGCACGAATTCCTTTCTCTGAAGAAGGAAAAGACCTGAGAGGGTCGGTGGTAGGGCTACCAACATAATCTGTTATGATCTTTGGCGGGAATGTTGCCATAGTCTCAAGGTTAAAATCAGATAGTGATGGACGATAAGTCACCAATATAGAAAGGTGGCCAGGAAGGGCATCTACAGGAACAAAACTGTATTCTTTCATTGTTTCCCCCTCTAACCTAGAAAATGGTTCACAAAGTGAAGAAACCTTATAGATGATATCAAAATTACATGTTTGAGTAGATGAGCTTAGTTGCCGAAAAATCCGATAAGCTGGAAAAAGCCTCATTTGTGAATAAAGAGAACGTAAAAGTATGATTGACTTCTTATATGTCTTCTTATAAGAGGCAGAACTTTCCACAGCTTGGGGAGCCATAACGCGGAGGGTCTTATACTGAACTATCCACCTTTCTATAACTGTTTCAACAGTTTTCCCCTCAGATGAAGAAGTGTACAGATTGTCCACTGATGAAGAATTAGCCCCTCCATGAACAAGTATTATGTCGATTATCATTGGGTCCATTAGATTTCTTTGCCAGAAGTTCAAGTTATCTAAAGGTGGTGGACGATCTCCTAAAACTAAATTGAACCATTTGTCACTCTTTCTAACCCCAGAACTGGATTGACTTTGAAAGTCAAGATTACGATCATGCTGATGAAAAGAAGGAATTCTAGAGTCCAAAATGATGTGCAAGCTCTTCAATAGAAACTGAGAGACAATTTGCTCCAGTTTCCCGGATTCCGTATGAGAATTACTATGCAAGTCCATAGTTCAAATTATATGATCAATCCATACCAAATTCAAATGATGAAAATCAGGTAAACAAAAAGATCAACCCATGGACATATATATGATGGTGTAGTTGCAGAGGCCATGAGAAAGGCAGCCCCTAAAAGTAAGAGCAAAATCAGAGACCCAATAAACAATTCCCAGATCAAGAAATAAAGCAGATCAAAATCGAAAACTTGAAAGACATGAATTAATTTATAAAAGACAAACACCCACATAACAATAATAATAATAATAATAATAATAATAATAATAAAAGAGATCAAGCAACTAAAAACAAAAATTTTCCAAGAAAACTTACAGTGAAAAGGGCGAAAAAAGAAGAGACGATGATGGAAGTGAATTCAAGCAAGGCCAAATAGCGAGAGACGTGAAACGATCAAACACAGCAACAGTGGTTGATCTACCAATTCCAGATTGATTGCGTAAAGCAAAAAGAGAGATTAGAGTCTCTCTGTCTGTTTGATTGGATTAATTAGTTGTAAAGTGAAGGATAGAAACAACAGAATGAAGAGGTTTCCTTCCAGTTTGAGCATCAAATGATAACAGCAAACAACAACTCCTCCACTCTCCCATTGATCTCCTCATACCCAAACTCTCTCTCGCCTATAATTGGATTATTACACTCTTTTTATAAACATTATTTACCCTATTCCTCATAGATAATAGTTTTTTTTTTTTTTTTTTTGACACTTCATAGATATTCATAATCATAGATAGATCTATTATTAATTTATTATTATTATTATTATTATATTAAAGATGTTAAAATGTTTGGTAATCAATGGAACGGCGACATCTTTATCCTTTTTGTTGTTCCCATTTCATTTGTCAAGAGGAGAAATTATTATTTAGTATCTTTATTATGGAAAAATATATTAATTGTTGTCTATATTTTTAAAAATTATTATTATTTTTTTTTAATTTAGAGCCTATTGTCAAAGTGAAATCTCCACAGCCTAGCGAAGCATAGTTAGTCTCAAACATGGGAAAAAAAAGGGAAGGGTTGTAGAAGGTCGATGACCAACTTAAAGTCAATCAAACACACATTATGAATCATTTGATTACATTGGACATAGTTGAGATATGTCCACTTTGGCATGAACTACATCCGCACATGGATCTAATATTAAATGCCCAAGTGTGGGGAAGTATAAACAATATTTCTCAAACAATGGAAGGGTGTGCGTAAAGAAGCTAGTCCCGCCACATTGGAGTCATATGTGGGATTAGATAGAAAAGGGTTGAAATGCTTATTGTCTCGTCTCACAGGATACGGATGACACATTTTGTGCCGGAGGTACAAAATTAAATATTGCTAAAATTATAACTCTATTGAAGATACATTATGTAATCTTATATATAAATTAATATAGAATCCTCCAAATGTGATTTAGAAAATTTTAGAAAATCGTATGAAAAACTGTAAGATTTTCACTATATGATAATTATCTCAAATTTTAAAATTTGTTAATATACTTCTAAAATCACCATTCATCACAATTAAACTTCATAATCTCATCTCAACATCAATACTCAATCATCATCAACATAATCTCATCAAAGATCACTAAAGCTTAAATACTTATATACATTTCAAATTCTCGAAGCATACTTAATATTTATACATGTCATAATATTCGAACCAAAAGAACTGAATGTAATAATTTCTCCAAATAAATAATACATCTCCATTTAAATATATATACATGTCATGGATATTACAACAGAACCAATAAGAATATACAATGATTCTAAAGCTATCAATTGAGATCTTCTGCTTTAAAGCAATCTTCTAATCTCTCATCAGCAACCACCATCTACTACCTGCGCATGATAAAATCAATGCACTAAATAATAATACTTAGTGAGTGGTGCTTTATAACCCCCAAATGGCGTAAGAGGGATTCACACACAAGCATCCAATAAGCGTAATAATATAATTCATTCAAGACAATCCAAGTTATTCAAAAGCATACATCATATTATCTTTTCAAATAATTTTCAGCCAACGAATTTCTCATAATATACCATGAAAATCATAAAAGTGCCATTCATAACCCATAAACATATTTTCTTCATATTTTCAAGAATAACATATATGAATTCATTCCTTATTTAATCATTTTCACATTCTACTCACGTAGCTATACAAGTTCAAGTATTTACATCATAATTCACATGTCTTAGTATTTTCTAAAAACATAAATCTTATTCTTAAATATTTACTAATTCCTTTATACTCAACATGATATGATTCTTTATTCATACTACAAAGGCAATCAACAATCATACAACAATATACTTCTATTTCATATTACTTAAGTACTTAATAGTTAATCAAGTACCATTTATAATTTTTTGATAAACATTAGTTACAATACATCAAGAAATCATAAAAATAAAGGCAATTGTAATTCATTTACTCAATGTAAATATACTTTCACGTAACTATATTATTTCATGTTTTATTTATCAAAAACACATTCTTTGTTTATTTTTATGGTATTTCACATAAGTAAACATAATTCATGAATCAAGACATTTTTTAAACATAATTATTATCCATAAAATATCTTACTTATTTAGATATCTAGAATACTTAGAAGGATCAAATAGTAGACGAATGAAATTATACTTACACATAGGGCTCAAATACCGACTCAAAAGTCTTAAGATAAATATGGAAGCACATTAGCTTAAACATAATAACAATAAGATACCCATATGTCTAGATTCAGAATTATATACATCGGATCTCTGGAATAGATGTACTGAAAAATATGATACGACATGTCACACCCTTATACCACTCATGACACAACCAAGTAAACTAGGGACTTAAAATCATTTCTTCAATCAATTCATTACTCATAGCATAATCAAAATCTCCTAATTAGATTTTATGGATTAAGTCACATATATAATCCGTCATGATTCATACTTTTATTTCTTTCATGAAATTTTCTTACTTTTCAAGTCTCATATCAAAAATCTCATATTAAGTGAAATTCAACATCTTTTATTCATAAACATGATTTGGCATACAAAAAATATTCTATAATTCATTTCTCAAAGTATTTAATCATAAATCTGTTTTCGTACCGCCCCGGAGCGATCCGAAGAACGCCTCTTTTTGTTTTTGATGGAAAATGATCTTATTTTGAACAGTGGTCACAAAACATTTTATTGGATACGATGCCGATAAATTGGTCTTATAAAACATTTTTGAGTCGCCACCCATTATTTCGGTAATGGGACCGTTTCCAATTTTATAACAAGATGACTCCATTTAAACCCGACTTTATTCAAGGCCAAACTATTTAGAAAACTGGTGAGGAGCACTAATGCGATTCTGGGTAAGGGAATTGGGTACGCTGGCCCGTTGGAAGCCGACGCCGGGAAAAACCGGCCTCTTTTAATCTATGATTTCTAATTTATTTTAGTTAGAAAAGCCAAATTATTTATTTACTTAAACCCAACCCAAATGAATCGGACCGAGTTCTTATATAGAAAATTAATTAATCGTCCCAATCAAATCCAATCATTGCATCCATAATCATCCAAATCATCCAAACCAAAGCAGTTAAATCAATAAATAAAAGACTCGCTCTTGCCTTATGGTTCAAGGCGAGCTACAAACCGAACCTAAAAATACATTCTACCTGAATAAAAATTTGAACCCAAAAACCGAAAATCCAAAATCATGCATAATCACACTTTAATATTCTAAACTTAATTAAATTACAATCTACTCATAATTGGTCATCTTCGGATTTATTGAAAAAATTAAATTTTATTTTGTACAAAATTTATTATTTTTTCGAAAGAATAAAAATTGTTTCTGGAACCCTAGAACAGTCGCGTCACGCAGCTGTTCTTTGGAAGAACAGTTGCGTGATGCAGCTGTTCTGGGTAAAGGAACAAAATTTTGGACATGAATAGTTCCGTCACGCATCTTCCAGATCGGTTACGGATCTTCTGGCTGGGTGACGCAACTGCTCTGGTCCGAGCTCTGTTTTAAATTATTTGTTTAGAGCATTTTTTTATTTAAATATATTTTAAGACAACCTTGAATGATAAAAAACGAATAGAATACAATTCAATTAAGATTAAACTACTAAAACAATAATAAAATAAATAATCAATGAATAAAAACACAGAAAGTGTAAAGGAATTACCTAATCCTCAGATTGAGGATTGTATATGGCTTTAATGCCTTAACGAACGATGGTTAAGGCGCTCTAGAAGCTTTTTTACCAAGGATTCAAATGCTCTTTTTTTATCTTTTGATCTTTTCTCTCTTTTTTATGGTTTGATTCACCTAAAATTGATATCTAATGGCAATTGTCCTTCAAACGAAGTCAAAAGAGCTTCTGAAGGAAAATGTAGCCGCACAATATGTTTTTAGGGTTTTCAAAACGTTCTCCAAAGTTGTCTCAAACGTGAGAAAAAGATCTATTTATAGAAGTAGGGCAACAGAGTCTAGCTGCGTGACGCAGCTCTCGGCTGCGTGACTGACCGGATAGCTGCGTGACGCAGCTTTCTTTCGGACCACAGCCACGTGTGGCATGTCTTCATATTAGTGACGTCATACAAATCGAAGCTGCGTGACGCAGCTAAGGGTGCCGTCACGCAACTGATAGCTGCGTGACGCAGCTCTTACGCAACCAGACACTTAAAATCGATTTTATTTAAATCCTTGGATTAAAAGACTTCTAGATAACATTAACCTTTCATTCCACATCCTCATATCATCATTGGATCAGGCGGGGGGCATAAAGACACGCGTCAACAGTTTGCCCCCCCACTTTGCCATTAATTGTGTAAACGATTAATGTTAACGTGGTCTACTGACGCGCCTTCAACCTTGGGCTGAATGAAGTACCTGTCTTGATCATCTGGTCACGTCCAAAGCTCAGTCTGATCAGCTTTGTTGGCTCCAGTCGGATCAATAACGATCTCCAAAACTCGGTTTGATTGGTTTTGAAGATACCTCCGAAGCTCGGTCTGATTGGCTTGAAGGATTTTGTTGTGTCACCTTGAAGGCTCTAGTCGGACTACATCAGCGTTCTAAGCATCAACGGTCATCTGGTCACGTCCAAGGTTCTTTTGAGATCATCTTGATCATCTGGTCACGAACAAAGCTCAGTCTGATCGACTTTGTTGGCTCTAGTCGAATCTATGATCATCTTCAAAGCTCGATCTGATTGGCTTTGAAGTCACCTCCAAAGCTCAGCCTAGTTGGCTCGAAGGATTTTGATTTGGTTGCCCTGATCAACTTCGTAATCCACCATCATTAATCAGGAAAAGGATTGACTCGATCCGCTTCGTAATGCATCATCATGAATCGAGAAAAAGATCTAAACAGCAAAGCTCAGTCTGATCGACTTTGCTGTTCACCTCCTCAGCTCAGTCTGATCGACTTTAGAGGGTTTGGTATTCAGATTGTCCTGATCAGCTTCGTAATACACCATCACTAATCAGGAAAAGGATTGACTCGATCAGCTTCGTAATGCATCATCACTAATCGAGAAAAGGATCCAAACAGCTTCGTAATACATCATCACTGCTCGGTGGGACCAAACGGCTTCTTGAAATCATCACCGGTTGACCTGAAAATATTTTCAAGAGAAAAGAAAGAGCAATTTCTGTGTACAAACAGATCTTGCCTTGGTAGGTCTAAAGAGCAATTTCTGTATACAAATAAATTTCGCTTTGTGGGTCTAGAGAGCAATTTCTGTATACAAACAGATTTCGCTTGGTGGGACCAAATAGCAATTTCTGTATATAAACAGATTTTGATTTGTGGGTCCAAAGAGCAATTTCTGTATACAAACAGATTTTGCCTTGTCCAAAGCTCGGTTTAATCGGCTTTGTTGTTCACCTCCTCAGCTCAGTTTAATCGGCTTTGGAGGATTTGAAAAGAGCAATTTCTGTGTACAAACAGATCTTGCTTGGTGGGACCAAATAGAAATTTCTGTATATAAACAGATTTCGCTTTGTGGGTCCAAAGAGCAATTTCTGTATACAAACAGATTTTGCTTGGTGGGACCAAAGAGAAATTTCTGTATATAAACAGATTTCGCTTTGTGGGTCCAAAGAGCAATTTCTGTATACAAACAGATTTCGCTTGGTGGGACCAAAGAGAAATTTCTGTATACAAACAGATTTCGCTTTGTGGGTCCAAAGAGCAATTTCTATATACAAACAGATTTCGCTTAGTGGGACCAAATAGCAATTTCTGTATACAAATAGATTTCGCTTTGTGGGTCTAAAGAGCAATATCTGTATACAAACAGATCTCGCTTAGTGGGACCAAATAGCAATTTCTGTATACAAACAGATCTCGCTTTGTGGGTCTAAAGAGTAATTTCTGTATACAAACAGATCTCGCTTAGTGGGACCAAATAGCAATTTCTATATACAAACAGATTTCGCTTTGTGGGTCCAAAGAGCAATTTCTGTATACAAACAGATTTCGCTTAGTGGGACCAAATAACGATTTCTGTATACAAACAGATCTCGCTTTGTGGGTCTAAAAAGCAATCTCTGTATACAAACAAATTTTGCCTTGTCCAAAGCTCGGTTTAATCGGCTTTGTTGTTCACCTCCTCAGCTCAGTTTAATCGGCTTTAGAGGATTTGAAAAGAGCAATTTTTGTGTACAAATAGATCTCACCTTGTCCTGATCAACTTCGCAATACACAATCACCAATCAGGATTAGAATCCAAATAGCTTCCCAATACACCATCACTGCTTGGTGGGACCTAACGGCGGCTTCGAGAAACCATCGCCGGTTGGCCTGAAAAATTTTCAAGAGGAAAGAGTAATTTTTGTGTACAAACAGATCTCGCCTTTGTTAGATGTTGGAGCATCACATGCCCCCATGCATTAATAACCATAAACTTTGAAATTTGAAATTTTGCATCAGGGCAAAAGATTTTATTTTTGTCCCCAGTTTGGAATTCCACGCTGGAACCAAAAATATTATCTTTTAAGCAAACCTTGAAAATTTTATTTTTTTTTCCATTGCAAAAATTAGCAAAAAATTTTGTTAAATTTTTCTAGCCCTAAATTTTCAGGTATACCCTTTCTGATGCGGTGTTGAAAGAAAAACTTACCTGAGGGTATTTGATGATTTTGCCCCCTGTGTGGCGAGTAGATGGAATTATTGAAGTATACGAGCCGCACACTGACTCCAAATTGATTTTTTTTTCTTTTTTTTTTTAGACTTTGCTTTATTCCTGCATAAAGAAAACAAAACCACAAAAACAAAACGAAGGCATCCCACTCACTTGCAAGAGTGGTCCACCTTGTTAATGCGGGCATAAATGCCCATCCACATTATTCCAAAACGGACAAAAGACAATAAAACGAAAGCTAATCAAAACCACATAAGCAAAAAGGATTTACATTTTGAAAGAGATAAAATATGCAACTCCCTCATGTATGCATGAACCTATTTAAGCGCTAAGGATTTTATTCATGGTTTTGCTTTTCTTTATTGATCCTGATTTTATTCATGGTTTTTCTTTTCTTTATTGATCCTTCCAAGGAAACCACAGAGAAAATAGCATTTAACCTCCTGATCGCCGTCTAAAAGAATCCAACACTCAGGCAGGACCAATAGCCAAAAACATTCATCTTTCTTTTGAACTCATGTTGATCATGTTTATTTTTACTCGTTGATTTGGACTTCTAAAGTAATCTACCAAAAGATAAGAGATTAATTTGATTTTGAATCAAGTATTTGAAGTGAACATGGCATCTAAAATTTCAATTTAGCAAACAAAATCTAAAGTTTAAAAATCTAGCCAAACTTTAAAACATGAGATAGGCAATTCTCCTTCCTTAGAATGCAAAATAGAAAGTACCTAGGACAAGTTTAGCACACATGTAATGTTTCTCATCTCAAGGCATTTTTAGGTAACCTAGTTCTATTTCACAAAGTGGTTGTATTTTATGCTCCACTCTACCTCTTGTATTGCATTTTTTTTTTTGGTGGGAATATAAGCAAAAAGTGGTTGCATTTTATGCTCCATACCACTTTTCATTAGAACGGATTTCCATTATTCCCTCAATCTTGATTTTTCTCTCGCAATACCCTTATCCTTTATTGACTTGAAACATACTTGTATTATGGCTTTAGTTTCCCTTTTCTTCCTACTTCTTATTCAAGTTAGGATTCATGCTTTTCTTAAGCCAAAATTATGTCTAGATTTTTAATTAGAGATTTACAATTTTGCTAAAGAAAAATTTCATATGTCATATTTCAAACCCTAATACCTACGTTTATAATCAAATCTAAACATATAATCATTGAAATCTCTTAATCATGGTATATTATTCAAGAATTCCATTTCAAAAAGTGAAATATAAGCAGATCAAAATGTAGGGACTGAACATTGAACCAAGGCAAAGAATTTGACCCTTTTTTTTATAAGAGAAAGTAAGACACATAGATACTCTGGACGTGACCAGAATGTCGGTGCCAAACTCCCGAAGTGATTTCCTGGGATGGATCAACTCTGGCTGATAGGTCTGAGTCATGTATGCATGAAGAATGCGGGCACCTAGGATGAGAAATGCAAATCTAATGTGCTAATAACCAGTATGGAAATAAGATCTCGTTTTTGACGATTGGACCTAAAATTCGGCATGAATAACATAGTAATAATTTACTTTGTACTCAAACATTTCCGGCATTATCTGTTGTGACCGTTCCTTTTGGATTTTACAGTCGGCTATCTTCTCTTGAGTCCCTAATTTTTGCCTTGGAATGAAAGAATTTCCAAGTGGGATATTTCTTATTTTTTTGTGTCCTTACTTTTTGCCTTGGAACAGATGGTCCCAAACAGGATCTTATTTTAATTGATTACAATTTTTGCAATCTCACGCTTGCTTTCAGATAATGCGAGAAATGTGAAAATACAAAGGAAGCGCAACCCCCTTATAACTCCTTTTTCTTTTGGGTATCAATTCACTATAAACGATTGCATTATGTTATTCAAGAAGAATTAGAGGTCCACTCTCAAAATCAAGGTCAAACGTCCATACCGAAAATTAGCCCTTATAAATGCATGGCTGAAACGAAAAAGTATCACGTGATGCATGAATGTCACAGCATATGAACAGTTTATAACACGCAGGGAATGGGAGTTGGGAAATACATGCCTTCCAACCTTATCTCTCCCACACATGAGTACTGTTGGTAGAAATTTCGACATCTGTTTCCTAGGATTTGGTCTAATCTCGACAACCAACAGGGGGTTTTAAGATTGGCGAAATAAACTCTCGGAATGAATGCGACAACACGACAGCAAACGGACTTGGGTTTTCCTTATGGGGAAGTGACTAGGGCTTTCAACTACATGCATGGGCTTTGGTCCATTGGGCTTACAAGGTCTGGGTTCCGCAAACAGGGTTCGGGCTTTCACATGGGCATACTCCTTTTGACGTACCTTTTAAGGTACTAGGCTTGCGGTTGGTAAAATTGCTAATTCTCGGGTGGATGTGCCTAAAATGCAAGGTTTAGGCTGGACCCACCTTCGAAGTTAACAACGATACTGTGGGATAATTTGGGTAGAAAGGGTGAGAAGAAAGAAATGCAGTATGGATGCAAGAACTTAGAAAAGAAAATAAAGGAAAGCAAATAGACAAACAAGGACGATTAAAGAATTTTCCGACGGCTTTCTAACCAATTTTATTTCCAATTTTAGAAAACGTAGATTTAGAGTTTATTCCTAATTGCAACCGACTAGTTAAAAAATAATCGGGGATTAGTGGTTGCATCCCCAACAGAGTCGCCAATCTGTTTTCGTACCGCCCCCGAGCGATCATAAAAACGCCTCTTTTTGTTTTTGATGGAAAATGATCTTATTTTGAACAATGGTAACAAAACATTTTATTGGATACGATGCCGATAAATTGGTCTTATAAAACATTTTTGAGTCGCCGCCCATTATTTCGGTAATGGGACCGTTTCCAATTTTATAACAAGATGACTCCATTTAAACCCGACTTTATTCAAGGCCAAACTATTTAGAAAACTGGTGAGGCGCACCAATGCAATTCTGGGTAAGGGAATTGGGTACGCTGGCCCGTTGGAAGCCGACGCCGGGAAAAATCGGCCTCTTTTAACCTACGATTTCTAATTTATTTTAGTTAGAAAAGCCAAATTATTTATTTACTTAAACCCAACCCAAATGAATCGGACCGAGTTCTTATATGGAAAATTAATTAATCGTCCCAATCAAGTCCAATCATTGCATCCATAATCATCCAAATCATCCAAACCAAAGCAGTTAAATCAAATAAATAAAAGACCCGCTCTTGCCTTATGGTTCAAGGCGGGCTACAAACCGAACCTAAAAATACATTCTACCCGAATAAAAATTTGAACCCAAAAATCGAAAATCCAAAATCATGCATAATCACACTTTAATATTCTAAACTTAATTAAATTACAATCTACTCATAATTGGTCATCTTCGGATTTATTGGAAAAATTAAATTTTATTTTGTACAAAATTTATTATTTTTTCGAAAGAATAAAAATTGTTTCTGGAACCCTAGAACAGTCGCGTCACGCAGCTGTTCTTTGGAAGAACAGTTGCGTGACGGATCTGATAGCTGCGTGACGCAGCTGTTCTGGGTAAAGGAACAAAATTTTGGACATGAACAGTTTCGTCACGCATCTTCCAGATCGGTTACGGATCTTCTGGCTGCGTGACGCAACTGTTCTGGTCCGAGCTCTGTTTTAAATTATTTGTTTAGAGCGTTTTTTATTTAAATATATTTTAAGACAACCTTGAATGAACAAAAACGAACAGAATACAATTCAATTAAGATTAAACTACTAAAACAATAATAAAATAAATAATCAATGAATAAAAACACAGAAAGTGTAAAGGAATTACCTAATCCTCAGATTGAGGATTGTATATGGCTTTAATGCCTTAACGAACGATGGTTAAGGCACTCCAGAAGCTTTTTTACCAAGGATTCAAATGCTCTTTTTTTATCTTTTGATCTTTTCTCTCTTTTTATGGTTTGATTCACCTAAAATTGATATCTAATGGCAATTTTCCTTCAAATGAACTCAAAAGAGCTTTTGGAGGAAAATGTAGCCGCACAATATGTTTTTAGGGTTTTCGAAACGTTCTCCAAAGTTGTCTCAAACGTGAGAAAAAGATCTATTTATAGAAGTAGGGCAACAGAGCATAGCTGCGTGACGCAGCTCTCGACAGCGTGACAGACCCGATAGCTGGGTGACGCAGCTTTCTTTCAGACCACAGCCATGTGTGGCATGTCATCATATTGGTGACGTCATACAAATCGGAGCTGCGTGATGCAGCTAACGGTGCCGTCATGCAACTAATAGCTGCGTGATGCAGCTCTTACGCAACCAGACACTTAAAATCGATTTTATTTAAATCCTTGGATTAAAAGACTTCTAGATAGCATTAACCTTTCATTCCACATCCTCATATCATCGTTGGATCAGGCGGGGGCATAAAGACACGCGTCAACAAAATCATATCTCATTCAAGCCATAAATCATGAGTGTTCTCATAATCATACATATCTCTAATGTAATTCATAACCAAACATTCACATACTTTTTAAGGTTTTACTTGACTCCATTAATCATAATTAACGCACTTAAAATGGCATAGAAAACATAAAGCACATAATCATCAACCATAGGACTTTACTTCTTATAGGTGACTAAAACTCATAATTTCACTCAATTATAATATTATCACATACTAAATTTACTTAAGCTTGTTTAAGAGGCACATTTTATATTTTCACTACTCATAGGACTTTTTGCTGGCTCAAGGTTCAATTTACCCTAAGATTTTGATGATTAAACAAACTAAATAAATTTAATATTCTTGTATGTGCTAAAGTTATTTTATGCAGAATTTGAATGTTAAAGTTATTGAAGAAATCAAGCCCCTACAATCCAAGAATTTTTATTGAAAACCATGAAGACTATTGAAAACCTTTTAGTGGTTAGTACTTTATTAATTCTTAGAAAATATTGTAGGATAGAGAAAAAATTCCATTATAAGCACAAAATATCTTTTATCTCTCTCAAAATTATTTTTGAGATATTCTTAATAAATGCCTTAAAAGGAAAAGCCCAAATCATTTTCTTATATGTTTATCTAAATGGAAAAGATTTTGGAAAAAATATTTCTGATAACTATTAAATGAGTTTTTGTAAAAGTTACCCATGCATTGAATTTTTATTTTTTAAATATCAGAAAGATTCTCTACTCATTAAAGTCCAAATCTCAATATCTTTTATAACTGGATTTTCATCCCTCTTATAAAAAAAATTTTCTCTCTTTCAAAATTGTTGATAAGGGTAAGAGTGAGAGTACATTGTTCAAAGTTTTAGATCTCTCAAAGCTCTCTCTTCAACCCCCTTCATTTCTTTTCATCTATTTTTTTCAAGAGATATTTTTTTAAGACAAAAGAAATCTAGTAATAATACTTTCTGAAGAACAGTTCTGAACTTTCATTTTATTTTCAAAATCTATTTTCTATTCTTCCTGTGCTTATAATTGTGTTTCTCTCTGTCTATATAGATTAATATAATCTAGTGTAGACTAGAGGTCATTTAAATGAAAAAAATTTGTCTAATAACTTAGGCGAAAAGCTATGGTGTGGAAGGTTATCAAGCGACCTTCTCCTTGTGTGAGATTCTAATGTCTTGATCTGAGTTTTCTATTCTTTGCAAAATAGAAAGGGTAAAGGTTGACTAGAATCTTCAGAAATCTAGTGGGATAAAGGTTAGATCTAGGTATTGATCTATTTCCTTGTAAAGTTTGTTTGTCTCTTATCCTTGAAAAGAGATAACATAATGGAGGATCTTAAGATGAGCCTTGAAGAGTGGATGTAGGCGAGTTAGTGCCGAACCACTATAAATCTCTATGTTTATCTTCTTTTATTTTCTTAAGTGTTGCTTGATTATATTCTGTTTAAACTTATATTAATCATTTCAGAATGCAAAGTTGTTAATGAGTTTCTGTTTCTAAACATGAGTAAGCTTTATCTTTGTGGAACCTTAGAACTCTAGATTTCTGTATTGTGATTTTACCAAGTTCTAACCTTTCCTTTTATATTTAGTAGAAATTACAATCTAAGTTTTAATCAGTTTTCTAATCTTGCATAAGCTTTGCGAAGTATTTCTAAACATAATAACTATTCTTCATAAAGTCTTTCTAATCTTGCAAAAGCCTTGGAAGGAAGTTTCCAAACTTGATAACTGATTCTCATAAACACTTTCTATTTTCGCTGCTATAGAATTCTGATATTGTGTTTTAAAAGTTAAACTTTTTTTAAAAAAGTCAATTCATCCCCCCTCCTCTTGGGTTGTGCCATATGTAACGGGACCCACAATCTGGTATCAGAGCTCGTCTCTTGACTTACCAAAGCTTTACAGCTTAAGAGAAAAGATCCCATGGCAGTCCCACTTCCTCTTACATCTTTAGATGTTCAATCTATTTCTAGACCACCTTTATTCAATGGTTCTAATAACTCTTACTGGAAAGCCAGAATGGAAAACTTTATAAAATTAGTTGATATAAACTGTTGGAGGAACATCATTACTAGTCCTCGTATTCCTATGAAAACTGTTGAAAATGTAAGAGTTCGAAAGAAGAGTATACTGATGCTGATTGGAATGATATTTCTATAAATGCAAAAGCCATCAAATATTCTTCACTATGCATTATATCCAACAAAATACAATAAAATTTCTGGATGTAAGTCTGCAACGGAAGTTTGGGGAAAACTCAAAGTTACCTATGAGGGTATTGACCGAGTTAAGGAATCCAGAATTAATATCCTTTGGAGAGAATATGAAACGTTTAGTATGAAAGAAGGAGAGACTGTAGCTGAACTAAATTCCAGATTCACAAATATAGTGAATTCTTTGGAGAACTCTCAAAAAGGAAATTTCAGAAGATGAGCTTGTTAAGAAAATCCTTAGAATTTTACCCAAAAAATGGGATTCTATAGGAACTGTCATGAGCTACAAGGAGACTCCAGTAACCTATGCTTGTTTGATGGAAGCTCTTGTTTTAGAAGAGATGAAATCTTCTTTGACAGTAGAAGATAAGAAAAAGAAAGGATTTGCTTTGAAAGTAGTTTCTAGTGAAGAATGTTCTTCTGATTTTCACAGTGATGATCTAGCTCTTGTTGCTAGAAAGTTCAAAAAGTTTTATAAGAAAGGTGGAAGGCCACAAAAAGTTTATCAAAAAGAACTTTTCAGGTAAAACTAATAACTTGCCTAAGAAAGAACCTTCCAAAGTGGTTTTTTATGAATGCAACAAACCCGATCATATCAAGCCTAACTGTCCTAAGTTGAAAAAGAAGTCAAAGAAAGAAAAGTTGAAGCAAGCGTTTGTAGCTGCTTGGAGTGACTTAGACGATTCTAATTCTGAAAGTCAAAGTGACCAGGAGGAAATGGCAAATGTCTATCTGATGGCCATTACTGATTCTGACTCCAAAGAAATCAGCACTCTAACTTTCACACAGATAACTAAAAGTAGCAAAGCAGGTGCAACAAGCCAAAAATAAGATTGAAGCAATGTAAGTATCTGTGAATTTGGATCTGAAAGTGATCTTCTAGATACTTATAATAACCTTTGCACTGAATTTGCAAAGCTTGCTAAAAAGCATAAAATTCTAAAGAAAGATTTTAGAAAGTTGAAAACTGAATGTAATCATTTAAAAGATGTTTTTTATCAAGAAGTTACATGCAAAAATCTTATTATAGAGATCAAAGATCTTAAAGATCGTAATGAGAATTTTTTTGAAAATCTGAAACACTTTGAAGAAAAATGGAAAAATCTAAATTGTGAAAATGAATCTTTAAAATCTGAGATTAGAATTCTAAAGTCAATTTCAAAATCATTTACAAGTTCTAGCTATGATAGCATTTCAAGTCAGAATCAGTTTTCTGTTAAGAAAAATGCCATTTCTAAGGTTGTGACTTTAGAACATCAGAAACACTTTGAAAAATCTGGCAGTCTTGACAAAAGAAAGATCATACCAAAAAGAATGAAAAAGGATCTATACTTCTTACCACTAACCCCCCAGGACCCAGTACTTCTGCGTGATATTTTCAAGTGTGCCTAAAGAGTAAGATGAAAACAAAAATGTTGTACACGGACAGAGCTTACTCTGGGAATATAACTAGTGATTGAAAGAAATTCCCCAGATTAGAAAAGAAAAATGGAGGTACAGTGAGCTTTGGAGACAAAGTAAAAAGTAAAATTATTGGTATTGGTGTGGTAGGTTCTAATCCTTCAATAGAAGATGTATGCTCAGTGGAAGGATTTCATTATAACTTGTTAAGTGTAAGTCAGATTTGTGATAAAAATAGAAAAGTGATTTTTGAACCCTCTCATTGTGAAGCACAGAACATGCATGATAACAAAACTCTATTTCTGGGAAAAAGATTTGAAAATTTACCTAGTTGATCTTTCTGATATGCATAACTAGACTTATGCTTAGTTTTTGTTGATGATTTTAGTTGGTTATAGCATAGAAGACTTGGACATGCAAGCATGCACCCTATTTCTAAACTGCCAAAGAAATATTTATTTCGTGGTTTACCGAAGTTGAAATTTGAAAAAGATTACACATGTGATGGTTGTCAATTGGACAAACAAATCAGAACGTCCTTCAAATCTAAGGGCGTGGTTTCTACTTCTAGACCTTTAGAATTGTTTAACCTTGATTTATTTGGACCTATAACTCTTTCTAGTCTTGGAGGTAAATCATATGCACTTGTCATTATTGATGATTACTCTAGATTCACTTGGACACTCTTCCTTATAAATAAGGATGAGTCATTTGATTTGTTTATTCATGTTTGTAAAAGAGTACAGAATGAGAAAGGATACAACATCTCTGTGATTAGAAGTGACCATGGAAGAGAATTTGGAAATCAAAAATTTAATATTTTTTTTAATAAATCAGAAATCTTTCATAACTTCTCTGCATCTAGAACACCCCAACAAAATGGAGCAATGGAACGTAAGAATAGAACACTTCAGGAAATCGCCAGAACCATGGTGAGTGATTCTAAGTTACCAAACACTATAAAAAAATCGCTATATTGTGACCGACAAATCGGTCACAAAATATAAGAAATCGGTCGCAAAATGGACTCAGTGACCGATTTGCGAAGAAATTAAGCGATTGCAAAATGCTCGTCATAAATAAATTTGCGACCGAATGACTAAGCGGTTGCAAATTAGCGACCGACAAAATTATAAATATTGGTCGCTAATTTTCATCTTGTTTTCCTTCTGGAATTTTGTCGCAGATTAAGTGTCGGTCACAATTATGAAAAGTGGTCGCAAATCGGTCGCAAATTCTGAAAGTGATTGGTTGGTGATCTGTCACAAATTTAAATTTAACGGTTATAATTTAGTTGTAGTTCAGTCGCTAGTCGGTCGCAAAATATAATTATAGGAAAAAAAATTTCATAATATTAAAAACCATAATTTTTTCCACCTGTCAAAAATCGATATATATACACATCACAATCTCAAGATCACAACACAATAACAATGTAAGTATGGAATTGTAAATGTAATGTACTATACAAAATATGAAAAAAATTAATGAAAGCTAAAAAGGTCCGAATCAAATCTACGAGGTCGGTCCTCTGCACGATCCAGTGTTATAGCATCGGTAGGAGTATCTGCTCGATGTGTCGTAGTGTCAGCAGGAGTGAGCAATGTATCATCTGCAGTATCGGGATCGAGTGGAGACGATATTGGCTAATGCAGAGCTATAGAAACATGTTTATCTAAAGCAGGCAGAGGATTAAAGGAAGGAGTACCAGCACCATGCTGACTGGACATCCGCATGACATGCGCTCTAAGCTTTGCAAGTTGTCTCTCCTTCTCACCAACACGAGCCCATAATGCACTCATCTCCTCGGCACTGCGGTCGGGCTGTGGTCGTGAGGAGGCTACAGAAGCGTCAGATGCTGAGCCGCAGTAAAACTGTGATGCTTGAGACCCAATGCCATATACTTTCCTCTTCTTTTCGCCCCCTACGGCCTCCAGATAAAGTGCTAGCTCATCAATTCTTGACTCAGCTTTAGATCCAGCCTGAGAAGAAATAACACACTTGTGAGCAGTACTGTAGTTCTCCTAAAAACAACAAATTAATTAATCAATGCAGTTGCAAGCTTTATTATACTGAACTTGTACACGTTGTTAGATTTCTGGCATTTCAGTTCCAGCATACTGTCAATATTTTTTCTGTTATTTCTTTTTTTTTACAGAATCAAATGGTGGAGTTAGTGGCTATTTTTTAGCTCTTAGTTGCAGATTTTTCTTATTCAGTTTTTATCCACCTTATGAGTGGCATCTAAATAGGACGTTTATTATTTCCATTCTTGTATAAATTCTGCAGTATTCTTCAATGAAAAACACGCTGGAACTCTATCAATTTCATAAGATTCAATCTGTAAACTCTATATTATTGTTTGTTTCAACAGTGGTATCAGAGCCCAGTTTATCTTACAGGACCAAACTACAACAAAAGTTTTTTTAATCCAAAACTCCAAATGGCATTCAGCAGCCAATCTTTAAACCCGCCTATCATCTTAACTGGTCAAAATTATCACATTTGGTCAGTGAAGATGTAAGCTTTTTTGGAAGCCTTTGATCTCTGGGAATTTGTAACAGAGGATAAACCAATTCCTACTCTACCAGCAAACCTCACCTTAGCACAAATCAAATCCAACAGTGAAGAAAAAGCAAAGAAATCTAGAGCCAAGTCACTTATTCAAAATTCAATAGCAGATTCTGTGTTCTACCGAATTATGGCTTGCAAAACTACAAAGGAGGCTTGGGAGAGGTTGAAGGAAGAATACTAAGGCAGTGATAGAACACGTCAAATGCAAGTGTTGAACTTGAAAGGGAATTTGAGTCATTGAACATGCTAGAGGATGAAACAATCAGTAAGTATGCCGATCGAATTTCTTTGATTGTTAATAACATAAGATTGCTTGGTGAAAATTTCTCAGAGACAAGAATTGTGGAGAAAGTTCTTGTGACTCTTCCAGAGAGGTTTGAATCCAAGATTTCTTCTCTTGAAGAGTCCAAAGACCTAAGTACGATTTCATTAGGTGAACTAATGAGTGCACTTCAAGCACAAGAGCCAAGAAGGAATATGAGGCAGGAGAGATTCACCGAAGGAGATTTCTCTATGCAAAAGCAAAACTCTGGTAAGGCGAAACATCATCCCAACTAGAAAAATAAGGGCAAGCACGATGGTGGAAATAGCAGTGAAGGTTCAAAGAAATCATTTCCTTCTTGCAAATATTGCAAAAAAACAACACATCTAGAGAAATATTGTTGGCGGAGGCCTGATGCTGTATGTGGCAGTTGTAAGCAGGTTGGGCATGTATCCAAAGTCTGTAAATCCAAAAACAAAGGCTCAAAAGCTTCTCAAGCTCAAATGGCAAACGAAAATAATGCACAGGAGGAGCAACTTTTTGTAGTTTCTTGCTTCTAAATGAATGACTTCTCTGATGCATGGCTTATCGACAACAGCTGCACTCATCACTTGTGCAATGATGCAGAGATGTTCAGGACTCTTGATGATACCTACAAATCCAAAGTAAAGGTGGGAAATGGAGAATTCCTAGAAGTCAAAGGAAGAGGATCAGTGGATGTCTTAACAAAATCAGGTATCAAAACTATTCTTGATGTTTTGTACATACCTGAAATTAGCCAAAATTTGTTAAGTGTTGGGCAAATGCATGAAAAAAATTATTCACTTCTTTTTAAGGATCACAAATGCATTAGTTTTTATCCTTCTAGAGTTGAATTATTTAGTGTGAACATGAAAAATAGAAGTTTTGTGGTAAATTGGGAGAAAGCATTTGAGCAAGCTTACACAAGTGCTTCACATTCAATTACAAACTTGTGGCATAAAAGGCTTGGACATTTCAATCAAAGAACAATTGCTGAAATGAACAAAAAGGGTCTGGTGGAAGATATGCCTGAAATTTCCTATGATACTCAAGTTTGTGAGATCTGTCAGCAAGGGAAGCAATCAAAGCTACCATTTCAAACAAATTAGAAACTTCAACTCGTCCACACTGATGTGTGTGGTCCAATGACAACCAAGTCCTTGAGTGGTAACAAGTATTTTCTCCTATTTATTGATGACTGCACCAAGATGTGTTGGGCTTATTTCATTAAACTCAAAAGTGAAGTCTTTGATGTTTTTAAACAATTTAAAGCTTTAGTAGAGAATCAATGTAATCTTAAAATTAAAGCGTTAAAATCTGACAATGGTGGAGAATATACTTCTCGCCAGTTTGCTGAATTTTGTAAAAGTGCAGGCATTGAACATCAATTGATTGTACCTTACACTCTGCAACAAAATGGGGTGTCTGAAAGGAAGAATAGGACAGTAATGGAGATGGCCTGGTGCCTTTTAATTGAGAAACAAATGCCAAACCAATTCTGGGCAGAGGCTGTCAATACTTCTGCCTATTTATTAAATAGACTTCCCACAAAAGCTTTGCAAGACAAGACTCCTTATGAAACTTGGTATGACCACAAGCCAACAGTACACCATATCAGAATTTGGGTGTATATGTTATTATCAAGTGTCTGAATCAAAAAGAAGCAAGCTAGACAACAGGGCTGAAAAAGGCATTTTCATGGGCTATGGTTCATCGTGTAAAGGGTACAGAATTTTCTGCTTGAAAATTGAAAAAATAAATTTGAGCAGAGATGTAAAGTTTGATGAGGCTGCTGTTTGGTGTTGGGAGAATCAAAAGGATACTCATGCTAATCTCTTTCCAAAAGAGCAACCTCAACTTGTAGTAGATGATTTGGTGGATGACTTGCCGGTGAGAGGTACAAAGTCCTTAGAGGACGTTTATGAAAGGTGTAGCTTGGTTGTCAATGAACCAACAAGCTACGCTGAAGCACAAGAATTTCAAGCATGGAGGAGAGCTATGCAAGCTGAATTAGAAATGATCAACAAGAATGAGACATGGCAGCTAGTTGATAGGCCAGTAAATCGCAAGGTGATTAGTGTAAAGTGGGTCTTTAAGACCAAATTTAATTCTGATGGTTCAGTTTGTAAGCATAAAGCCAAATTGGTGGTGAAGGGATATGCATAACAATATGGTGTGGATTACCAAAAAACTTTTGCTCTAGTAGCAAGGTATGATACAATCAAACTCCTTCTTGCTTTTGCTGCTCACAATTCATGGCAAATTCACCAACTTGATGTCAAATCAGCATTTCTGAATGGGTTTCTCAATGAAGAGATTTTTGTAGAGGAACCTGATGGTTTTTTAATTCCTGGTAAAGAAGATCAAATTTATCTTCTAAAGAAAGCTTTGTATGGCTTAAAACAAGCTCCGAGAGCTTGGTACGAAAGAATGGACAATTATCTCATGCAACTTGGCTTTAGCAGAAGTCAAAGTGAAGCTACCTTGTATGTAAGAAATACAGATGATGAGCTTTTAGTTATTTCAATTTATGTTGATGACATGCTTGTGACAGGTAGCAAACATGAACTCATTCAAAAGTTCAAGGATGAAATGGAGAAAGTCTTTGAGATGACTGATCTTGGAATCATTAAATACTTTCTTGGGATGGAGGTGCTGCAAACTAATGATGGTTTTTTTATAAGTCAGCAGAAATACATTTCTAATATTTTATACAGGTTTAAAATGCAAGATTGCAAACCTGTAAGCACTCCAATTTCTACTGGTTTAAAGCTAGGCAAGGATGAAAATGCTGAAAAAGTAGATGCAAGCCTCTATAGAAGTTTAATTGGTAGTCTTCTGTACCTTACAGCTAGCAGACCTGACATTCTATTTGCTGTAAGTTTGCTCTCTAGGTTCATGCATTCACCTAGGGAAACCCACTTTACAGCTGCAAAAACGGTGTTAAGGTATATAAAAGGAACTAGCACATTTGGGATGTTCTTTGCATCAGTTGCAGGGGAGAGTTTGAAGTTGGTTGGTTACTGCGACAGTGATTGGGGTGGTTGTATTGAAGATTCAAGAAGCACTTTTGGATACTTATTTTCATTGGGCACAAGTTTTTTCAGTTGGACCTCAAAAAAACAAGAAACTACGGCTCAATCAACAACAGAAGCAGAGTACATTGCTGCTGCCTCTACTGTAAACCAGGCTATTTGGCTAAGGAAGATGCTAAAAGATTTGCAGTGTGAGCAGACAGAAGCTACAAAGATCATGTGTGATAATATTTCAGCATTTTCAATCTCCAAAAATCCGGTGTTTCATGGTAAAACTAAGCATATCAAAATTAAGTTTCATTTTATCAGAGAAGTTCAACAATCTAACGAAGTGCTACTTGTATATTGCTCATCTGAAAATCAACTTGCAGACATTTTTACCAAGGCCATTCCTAAGGAGAGATTTAAAGACTTGAGATAAAGAATTAGTGTTTGTCACCGAAATGCCAAGGAGGAGTGTTAGATTTCTGGCATTTCAATTCTAGCATACTGTCAATATTTTTTCGGTTATTTCCTTTTTTTTACAGCATCAAATGATGGAGTTAATGGCTTAAGTTAGTGGCTGTTTTTTAGCTCTTAGTTGCAGATTTTTCTTATTCAGTTTTTATCCACCTTATGAGTGGCATCTAAATAGGAAGTTTGTTATTTCCATTCTTGTATAAATTCTGCAGTATTCTTCAATGAAGAACATGCTAGAATTCTCTATCAATTTCATAAGATTCAATCTGTAAACTCTATATTATTGTTTGTTTCAACACACATAAGAGAAGACTAGAAAGTAAATGTAAATATTCTTCATTGTTACTTACATTGATGCCCAACGCACGTCAGTCGACAAACGTATTTCCATCGTGGTCCTTTGTGTGAGTGTAAGCGAACACCTCCATCAGTGTGGGCTCACGACCATATTTTTCAGGCTGTAATGAATTTTTATGCATGATTTATTAATATGGTGTCATTTCATTAAACATCAGTTGTATAACTGTAACTAATTGACTCACTAATAATCGAGATATCTCTATAGTAGATATTGATCCGCTATTTTGTGTCAGGAAGGTCCTGCTCTGTCATCGCCAGTCTCACTATGCCTGTTTCGTGCAAATATCTCACACTTTCTCTTGAATGCAGGATCCTCCCAAGCCTTCTGCCACCTCTCCCATATCTCCTGAGACACGCACTGCTACTTGTTATCGCTTTTTTGCATCCTATAGGTGAAGTCAGCATACCGTAGAGCGCACAATTTCTCCCATGCCACTTTTAGCATAGCTATAATAGCCTCTTCCCATTTGAAATGCTTCTGCAAAAATGAAAAATAAAATTACAATAAAGAGTAAGTGAAGGCCTATAAATTATTAATTACATTGAATGAAGATATAATAAGAATATAAGAATCATACCTGAAACTCTTCCCAATAAAAGTCTTTCGCCTCTTGTGGTATGGCATCCTATGTATATCCATCTTTATCGAGATGTAGCTTGATTATCCTCATAATTTGCCTTGATGCTTGAGAGGATGGATATATGCTGAGGAAAAAAACATAAGTGAAATATAAATAGACGAAAGCATCAAAATCTGAACAAAACCAAGTTCAAATTAAAAAGTAAATAAGTACTTACTGTCTCGCTACCAAACTACGCTTGTTACGTGGCTCCGATGAAGCTGCAAAAGAAGTGACAAACGCTATCAATACAGATAAATAATTAATATATAACTGAAATGACAGTAAATGACATTTATGATTACCTGATGTAGTAGGTGACTGTGAAGCTGGTGAGGACTCTGCTAGTCCAGGAAGTAGGGTAGAAGAGGAAGGAATAGAAGGGAGTGATGGCGGCATGGGAGGCTAAGCAGAAGATGAAGACCCAGACGTACCTGAAGAAGAAAGAGGAGGGATAGTCCCTCCTCATCCACGTGTGATGCATCCTCGGCCACGACCTCCATGCGGACCACTGCCGGACGCGTCTGAATCAACCGCCCTCTCTAGCCATTAGTACTACAGATAACAAAACCTACATATGTATGTATACAATTATATGAATTATAAAGAAAGTGAATAACATTAAAATTCTTCATTAATACTATTATATATACATCTATTAATTATTATCCATAATACATAATGCATTAAGTATTTCTGTCTTCATCATCATCCGCTTCCTTTTCTTCCTCTTCTTGATCTTCGCCTTCTGAGGTACCCATGATGATTTGATCTTCTTCCTCTTCATCATCTGATGCTGCTATTTCAACATAAGTTTTGCTTTCATCATCCAGTCTATCCGTTAAATTTTCAACAACTTGCATTGGTTGCATATCAACCGTAACTTTTTAAAATGGCTCAGATATTATGAGTAAATTAGATTGTTTGGTTTCAACTGCATGAACAACTGCTCTAGGCTTAATTTTACATACTGCCATCCAATCGTAACAATCTCGTTTCAATGATGGATATGGAACATAGTACACCTGCGCAGCTTGCATCGCCAACACAAAAGGTTCATACTTCGTATATCTTCTTCTTTGATTAATATCCACAAGATTATACTTAAGATACACCTTCATGCCAACGTTTGGCATAAGATCAAACCATTTAAATTTGAATACGATTGTGCACTTTATTAGTAGGGATGGATATTCTAACTCCAAAACCTCAACCAATTTGCCATAAAAATCATTTGACTCGTCACTGCAGTTGGATCCCTTTATGCAAATACCACTGCTCATTGTCTTTCTGCTTGTCCCATAACCCTCAGTGTGAAACTTGTAACCATTTACAAAGTAGCCAGAGTAGACATTAGCAATCGATAGAGATCCCCTTGCTAGATCAGTAATGAATCTGGTAGCAATATCATTTCCCAAGCTTCAAACCTATGGGAAATAGTAATGACACGAATGAAATTTAAGAATGTACACATATATGTTGTGTAATTAGAAAGTTACTTATATAACATTTGAACCATTCTGCAAATTCAAAGTCCAGTTTTGCATGAACTGCAGTATCAGTCAAATTGGAATTTTGCAGCCGTAAAAGCTTGAGATATTTCCTGTTTATCAATGAACAAAATTATCATAAATATTTAACTAAGCTGTATTAAGTTTAGATTCTCTACAAGATTTATTCTTACTGTACAAATGGTGTAATCTCTTCACAATTCAACAAAATATATGTTTGAGCCACTCGTATCTCTGCATCAGTCAATCGACTTTTTTTTTATTTACCAATCGTGCCTAGGATAGGTGAAAAGTGTTAGATTCCCTTTTAAATCAGATTCTATTCGATCTCCTCCGTCATGATTACATGGCACCCTCCGATGCTTGGTGTAAACATGTGGTTCGAAGTAGTGTGAACAAAAGGTGGAAGCTTATTGCACCAAATATGCATTGCAAATTGATCCCTCGACCTTTGCCTTATTGCGCATAATATTTTAGATTTTCTGCAGGTGTCTGTAATTGTACAAAGACAATATGTAAATATGAGATGAAATAACATTGTAATGATTAGAATGGGATGTTAGTGATTCACATCTCAAATGGATACATCCATCCATACTGTACCGGTCCTGCTACACAACATTTATTGAGCAACTGAACTGGCAGATGCTCCATAGATTCAAAAAAGCCAGTGGAAAGATTCGCTCCAATTTGCATATCACTACTGGGATTTCTCGCTCTAATTGGTCCATATCATCGCATCGGATAACAGTCATCATCAATTCCTTGAAAAAGAGACTCAATCCTATCATTGCTTCTGAAATTTTCCCTGGCAACAATTCCCAAAATGCCACAGGAATCAATCTTTGCATGAAAACATGACAGTCATGGCTTTCCATGCCAAACAATCTGTATTTCCTCATGTCGACAAATCTACCCATATTTGAACAGTATCCATCTAGAAACCTCAATTATCGAACCCACCCAGATAACATTCCAAATGCTGAAAAATCACTGATGGTCCAAAGCAAAGCAGCTGGCATTATGAAATTCTAATTGGCCGAAATATGAAACGTTTCAACCCCATATTCCCATAAATAATTAAGTTCGGCAATCAAAAGTTGCAGAAACACATCAATTTTATATTTTAGATTATTAGAGCCACGTACAATAACACACAAAAATATGTATTCATCTTTCATACACATTGAGGGTGGTAGATTATATGGTGTGACAATGACAGGCCCTGATGAATATTGTTGTCCTGATTGGCTAAACGGCTGAAACCCATCAGTACAAAGCCCCAATCTCACATTTCTGATATCAACAACTAACACAGGATGATTGTTATTAAAGTGTTTCTAGGCTTCAGAGTCTGATGGATGAGTTATTATACCATCCTCATATTCATGCAAACCATGCCATCTCATGTGTTCGGTTGTCGCTTTAGATGCATATCCTTTGCAGGCGAGGAACAAGAGGGTAATAATACATCTTCTTGAAAGTCTTCTCTCTTTGTACTCCACCAGTCCTTTGACCCCACCGTTGACATCTTGGAAGATTACAAAACTTGCATTCTCTTAATTTAGAGTCAACACCCCAGTATATCATACAATTATTTCGACAATAATCAATCTTTTTCACAGGTAGTCCTAATCTCGGAACTGAATTTTTTGTCAGTAAAAATTATCCACCATCGAGTGGCCTTCATGCAACAATTCTTTTGATAACTGCACACAAAATCATTATAACACCTTTCTGAAAAATGGTGCCCGCTTTCATGTGCAGTAATCGAGCCACTACAGATAGAACTGAATGATTCTTGCATGCAGGCCACAGTTCACTGTTAGCTGTACTTAGCATGTCAAACAATTATTGTGCTGCATAGTTTGGCGATTCCTCCATATTATCCTAATGAAATTCTACTCTATCCGCATTAATTACCATATTATTGCATCGATTACCATACTGAACTTACAAAAGCTTACCTTCTAAATTACAGAAATAGAGTGGCCTGACCCACTGGAAACTCGAGGTTCACCATGATGTATCCATTCGTAATAATTTTCCATGAATCCATTTTTGCATAAATGAAGTTTAATTGTATCGATATCTAAGAAGGCTCTATTTTGACACTTCTTGTGATTACATGGACACCTCAACTTAATATCATCCATACAACTGGGATTACCAATTGCAAACTCTATAAATGATTCCAATCCTTACAAGAATTCTTTTCTTAATATCCCATTGAACTCGTAACTCCAGTTCATCCAATCTCGATTAGTCCACATTTTTTTACGTAATTAACACTCTATTTATAAATGGCAAATTATATGTAATTGCATAAGTCCTAAATCATCCTTAAAACAAACCAAAAGCAATGTTCCATTTACATTTCTAACTTACTAAGGTTATTTCTATAATAAGGGTAACTATATATATGTAAACTTACTAAGGTTATCATTTCTAATTAAGATTAACTATATATATAAACTTAGTATACTATCAGTAAGTGTACGATTCCTCATATTCAGTTTTTAAAAAAATTTCTACAGCACTTCAGCATAACATAATCAAATCTCAAGTCAAAACACATTTACATAAACACTTATATATAATCCCAACATTCTCCAAAGTCAAAATGGCCACTACTATGCCTCCAACTCAAACGCATCATTTATGTGATTTTCAATCAAATGAAAACACAAATCAACATAAACTAATTTCAAAAAAATAAATTTCAATACATCATCGCAAATTAGGTTTTTTAAATTTGATTAGTATAAATTTTGATTACTCTTAAATCACACTCATTAATTTTTTTCATTACAAATTACAATTATTTCAATACTATAACTTATTTCAATACTATAACTAGTGTTATAAATTACATTCATTATTTTTTTTTTACAAATTACAGTTATAGAAAATAATACAGAATATAGAAGTTGAGCTGTATTAGTTAATTTCATGACTTTGATTATTTTGATTTTTGCATTAAAAATGTTAAATTTTATTTAGCCCCTTGAAATTCAACTAAATAGTAATTAATGTCAAACTTTAGAGACCAAATTTATCCATTACAGTTTGATAAGATTAGTAATAATTTATTTAATTTTAAATGGAATAATATGGATAATTTAATATCTAATGGTAAGAATAGAATAAAAGTTATTAATTTTATTTACGTGGCAGTTAAATAGAACTATTTTTATTAGATGGAGGTAAGTCCAAGGAACTGATTTTTGAGGCACAGTAACGTTAGTCTTTGTAAAAGTCAAACATTGCACGAATATAACTCTTATGCCCGTCGTTTTAAGAGAGCTTTAGGTGTTTTTAAAGAAAAAAAACTATATTAATTGGATAAAATTATTTTCACTTTATTTTTTTCTCCAAAAAATAATTAAAAATACTTCTAGTTAACAAAAAATTTCGTTCATACGGTTCGAAGCCTATAGATGGGATCTAAATAATTCATTCTCATACTATGATTGAGGTAATTATATTTTTTATTCTAAATAATTCATTCTAGTTAAAAAAAATTTCGTTCATTCGGTTCAAATCCTTCCATTTTTTATTATATTTTCCTTTTCTTTTTCATTTTCCATTTTATCTTTGCTAGTGCAGCAAGCTCATGATTTCACATATACTTTTTGTATGTTTCTCTATTCACCAGGAATTTTATAGCAGAAATAAGAAAGATAGAATCTTGCAACACTATTTTGTTAATTGCATTCAGATTGAAAAAAAAAAAAAAAAAAACAAAGAAAAAAAATGACAATAATAACTACAATAATAACAACATTTCGTTAAATCCATTTCATGTAACTACAATAATAACTAGAAAAAACGAAATTGAATTCAGATTGAAAACGAAATCCACAACAAAAACAAAACAAAAACCAAAAAAATTGACAGCAACAGGTGTACCTGACCAGGTGAACGCGAAGGAAGAGGAAGAAACTGCGGCAAGAGGTGCTTCACCGGTGACCGGCGCTGCAATAAAGAGGAAGCGGCTGGAAATGGTGCTGCTTAGAGGAATGTGGAGAAGAAAGGTTGTTGCGCTGGCGCCCAAGGCAACTAAGGGGTTATAAAGCCCTATTCAATCCGTTAAAAAATTCGGTCGCAATCCTTAATCCTGCGATGTTGTTTTGTTGTCAGACAAATTGCGACCGACTTGCGACTAAAACAATCAGTCGCAAAATATCGATCGTAAATTTGTCACTAATCCCTCGCAAACCGCAAACTAAATTTGAGGCTAAAATGCTGCGCATAATTTTGCGACAGACTGTGAAACGGTCGCAAATCCATCGCAAAATTTGTCGCAAATCCGTCGCAATTGAGTCGCAAAGTGAAAATCAAACTGGTAGGAGTTATTAGCTTTTTCATTTGCGACGGATCTGCTAGCGGTCGCCATCGCAAATTCTATCGCACTTTAGTCGCAAATCTGTCATTGGATATTCAATCTCCCAATCATCGTAATTGGTCGTATCATCGCAATATTGTGACCGATATACGTCGATCGCAAAAGCGCATTTTTTTGTAGTGAAAGTACTTTTGGGCAGAAGCTATAAACACAACATGTTATACTTTAAACATGGCTTTGGTAAGATTTAAACTGAAAAAGACTTAATATGAGCTATACAAAGGTAGAAGCCAAGTATTGGTTATTTTCACATTTTTGGGTACAAATGTTTCATTCTAGATAATAAGAAAAAACACTTTGCTAAATTTGATGCTAAATATTATGAAGAAATTTTTCTAGGATATTCAAGTAATAGTAAAGCATATAGGGGTTTAATAAGAAAACTCTAGTTGTAAAAGAATATATCCATGTTATTTTTGATGAATCTGATTCTACTTCTAGAATTTTAGAAATGATGATGTTGTATATTTTAATCAAGAAACGTAGAATGAACAATCAAAACAACTACAACAGCTAGAAAATGAGCAAAATGACGATAATCGGGTTGAACCAGAAGATAGACATAAAGATCAGAACATAACTGAAAGCCAAATGCTACAACCAGAAAGCGAGAATTCAAACTTACCAAAAGAGCGACGATTCCACAAGTATCATCCTCAAGAGGACATCATTGATAATTCCTTAGAAAGGATGATAACTAGAGCTCAACTTAAAAAATATTTTGGTAATGTTGCTTTCATTTAGGAATTAAAACCTAAAAATTTAGAAGATGCTCAAAATGATGAAAGTTGGATTCTTTGTATGCAAAAAGAATTGAATTAGTTTGAGTTAAACCAAATTTGGAAACTTGTTTCTAGGCCTAAAAACCATTATGTTATTGGAACAAAATGGGTGTTTAGAAATAAGCTTGATGAACATGATAATGTTGTGAGAAACAAATAAAGGTTAGTAGCTCAAGGTTATAACCAAGAAGAGGGCATCGATTTTGATGAAATCTCTGCTCCGGTTGCTAGACTTGAGGCCATTAGAATGATTTGTGCATTTGCTTCTTTTAAAAACTTCATGTTGTATCAAATCGAGGTAAAAAGTGGTTTTCTAAATGATTTTCTAAATGAAGAAGTGTATGTAGAACAACTACTCAGTTTTGAAGCTTATGAAAAACCAAGCCATGTTTACAAATTTACTAAAGCACTTTATGGTATAAAACAAGCTCCTAGAGCTTGGTATGAAATATTAAGTTTTTATTAGAAAATGATTTTTCTAGAGGAAAGGTGGATAGTACACTTTTTATTAAAAAGAAAGCCTCTGATATTCTAATTGTGCAAATCTATGTTGATGACATAATCTTTGGTTCTACTAATGACCTTCTTTGTAAGGAATTTTCTAAGATTATGCAGGGTGAGTTTGAAATGAGTATGATGGGGGAATTAAAATTCTTCCTTGGACTTCAAATCAAATAATGTGATAATGGAATCTTCATAAACTAAGGCAAGTACACTTGAGAAATTTTAAAAGGTTCAAAATGAAGAATGCCAAGGTATGTAGCACATTAATGAGCCCATCCTCAAAATTAGAAAAAGATGAAAATGGAAAGGATATGGATATTAAGATGTTTAGAAGTATGATTGGTTTTATACTATATCTAATTGTAAGCAAACCTGACATTCATTTTAGTGTTTGTTTATGGGCTAGATTTCAATCATGTCCCAAAGAATCTCATTTAATTACTGTAAAAAGAATTCTAAGACATCTTTGTGGAACTTTTAATCTAGGTCTGTGGTATTCTAAAGACGATACATTTGATCTTGTTGGGTATATTGATTCTGATTTTGCAGGAAGTAGAGTAGATAGAAAGAGCACGTCTGGAATTTGCAAGTTTCTAGGTACTGCCCTTGTATCATGGTTTAACAAGAACTAGACTTCTGTTGCTCTCTCTACTGTAGAAGTAGAATTGCTACTGAAAGTTGTTTTGCACTAGTTCTGTGGATCAACCAATAATTGGCAGACTAGGGTCTCAAATTAGAAACAATTCTAATTAGATGTAACAACATAAGCACTATCAAGTTATCTAAAAAATCCAGTCCAGCACTCTAGAATCAAGCATATAGAACTTAGACATCACTTGCGATCATGTTCAAAAAGGTGACATAGTGGTTGAGTTCATCCTACTAAAAAGCAATTGGTAGATATTTCACTAAACTTTTAAATGAAAGCCTTTTCTGTATAATTAGAAGAGAACTAGGTATGTTAATTCTAAATTGTGGGTCCCATTTATGTATGGCGCAACCCAAAAGGAGTGAATTGGGTTTTCTAAAAATTTAACTTTCAAAAACAAAAATCAGAATTCTGTTGCAGCGAAATAGAAAGCGTTTTGTCAGAGAAGGTCATCAAGTTTAGAACCACCTCACAAAGCTTGTTGAATATATAGAAAGCCTCTGTGAAAAATAGCTATTGCATTTAGAACTACTTCACAAAGCTTAAGCAAGTTTAGAAAGACTGTGAAGAACAGTTATTGCGATTAGAGCAGCTTTACAAAGCTTAAGCAATTTTATAACAACTCTGTGAAGAATAGTTATGGCATTTAGAACTACTTCACAAAGCTTAAACAAGTTTAGAAAGACTCTGTGAAGAACAACTATTGCGATTAGAACAGCTTCATAAAGCTTATTGCTGTTTTAAAAAGATTCTGTGAAAAACTATTATTGCATTTTAGAACTGGTTCACAAAGTTTTAAGAAAGATTAGAAAAATTTATTATTACATATATTGTGATTGATACTAAATGTCAAAATGCAGATTGGATCTTGGATATACACAATAGAGAAATCCAGAGTTCTGATGTTCCACAGAGATAAAGCTTATTCACGTTTAGAATCAGAAACTCATTAACAACTTTGCATTTCTGAACATATTAATAGTTGTGTAAATAGAATATAATCAAGCAAAACTCTGATGTTCCACAGAGATAAATCCACTCCCCAATAGGATCTTGGATATACACAATAGAGAAATCCAGAGATCTGATGTTCCACAGAGATAAAGCTTATTCACGTTTAGAATCAGAAACTCATTAACAACTTTGCATTTCTGAACATATTAACAGTTGTGTAAATAGAATATAATCAAGCAAAACTTCAGAAAATAAAAGAAGATAAACACAGAGATTTATAGTGGTTCAATACTAACTCGCCTACATCCACTCCCCAATAGGCATGGCCAGTTCAATGAACCGACGGTTTCGGTTCATTGAACCGCCGGTTCGAGAAGTTTAAAATTTTGAACCGGAACCGGCCCTTGAACCTCCGGTTTCGATTCGGTTCCGGTTCCGGCACGGTTCCGGCGAACTGACGGTTCAAATTACGGTTCCGATTCGGTTCCGGCATTACGCAAATTTTTAAAAAAATAATAAAATTTTGATTTCGAATTCATGAATAAATAATAATTTTAAAATGTTTAAATTTTATTAACTAAATAAATTATTATAAAATTTTAAAACAAAAACTTCTATTAATTTAGAACTATTATTATATTAAATTTACAAATTTTGCTAACTCACTGATATAGAAAATCAAAGTCTATATAGTTCTTTTTTTTTTTGTTACATTGGAAAATAACCTCTTAATTATTACAATTAATTTTAGTCATCGGTGCCACTAGTCTCCGTTAATGAGTCCGAATCATCATCGTCGCTTGAATTTTGCTGGTCTTGAGTTCTCAACGCCGCTCTAGTCCAATCGTCAACACACTCTTGCATTTCCACATTATTTGGCGATAATCTTGATCGTGTTGGATCTAAAATTTGTCCACCCACACTAAAAGCTTGTTCCACTGCAACAGTAGAAATTGGACAAGCAAGAATATCTTTTGCAATTGAAGCTAAGACTGGAAAGCGATTTGCATGCTTTTTCCACCAACCCAAAATATCAAATTTTGTTGGGTCTTCTGTAACGCCCCATTTTTTTTCCTGTGTTTTAATAGTAGTTTACCGGTCTGTGAATAGTACCACCGGTCCGGAAGTTGGTATTATTTTTGGTCCGAAAAATTACTATTTATGTTTTATATTTTATTTAACATTTTTGGAGCATGTATGCATGGTTTCTATGGGTAGAAAGTAAGTAAGGAATATTTTTGGAAAATTTAGATACTTAGTGAATAGTGAATTATGGTGTTATATTAAGTAAGGAAATTTGAGCAATTATTTTTTTTATGGAGGAAAATTGAGGAATTATTTTTATGGAATAAATTAGAGACTTTTGTGGAGATAAATAATATTTTGAAGGAATTTAATTGGAGAATATTTGGAGAGAAGACCAAAATACCCTCTAATTTGGAGAAAAGACCAAAATATCCCCTTAGTTGCTTTAATAAAGCAACTATCAATTATTGAGCACCAACTTTTGCCTTCTTCTCCATACACGTTTCCTTCTTCTCCTTCTTCTCCTTCTTCTTCTTCTTCTTCTTCTTCTTCTTCTTCAATTCCTACTTAGTAAACACCCATCCAACTTGATTTAAGGCATAAATCTTAGAGAGTGAAGCTAGAGAAGTAATCTTTGGTGACTAATTTCAAGGAATTTGGTGATTTTCCTACTTGGGTCAAGTAAGTGATTTTATGATAAGTGAATTATTTTTGGATTTAGAGTTGTCTTTTAGCATATACATGCTTAACCATGCTCCAATTACTTCTTTTCTTTGTTTTCTTTGTTTGATTTTGAGTTTTTTCCATGTAGAGGGTGGAGAGCCTTCTAATAAGGATAAAGGCAAGACCAAAGCTTGAGAAGCTTTGATTAAAGCTTGTTAAAGCTTGTTTTGAAGGTTAGTGTTCATAAACACACTTACCTTACTCAAATTTTGATTTTTGTGCCTTTATGCTATTATGTGTATATTTTGAGATTTTGTATGAAATGATTGGTTTGTTGAATTTTGGTTGCCATTACATGCTCTTGGATGATGTTTGATGAGTATTTATGTTGTGGTAGACATTTCTACCTTGTATCTTTGTGGTTCATGTTCCTTTCATGGCTCAAGTAAACTGAATTTGGGAAAAACGAGATTTTGAGTGAGATTTAGGACCATTTTTCGGTCCTTTCTAGTTTCCATTTGTGTCTGATTCCTTCCTAAAAGTTGTAGGTCTATCTCTTAGCTTTCCAACCCATCCTCTTGTGTCCAATTTGGAGATATATAACTCAACTTATGGCTAAAACACCCAAACTGACTCTGTTTGTGTCGGGCCACATGCATCACTGACTTTAGTGCCCATTTTGACCACTATAATGACAAGATTAGGTTCTGAGTTCTTCATAAAAGTTGTTTCCCTGTGTCTTGAGAATTCTCTCGTTCTGGATTGGTTTAATTTGAGTGTGGGGTTTAGTAGGAATTCAAGAAACAATGGACTTGGTTCTGCTGAATCAGGTCTGGTCTGTCAGTCTGTGTTCCTAGCTTTGTTTTGTTATCTTCCATATTGATATGGGCTGTGATCCCTTCATAACATTTGTAGGATTTTGTCTTAGCTTTCTAACAACTCTAATTTCATTTAATTTGGAGACCCATAGCTCCGGTTATGTTTTAAAAACACAGCAAAGGTCCATGTTATTTTTATGTTGGAAATTTTCTATGTTAAGTCATTTTGTTTAAGTATGAGAATTTTTATGAATTACTTAAGTTTAAATTAAGTTTTTATTATGAGAAGACTAAAGAAAATGAATTTTATGAGAAATGTTTTTGGGCTCTAATATACTTGGTGTGAATTTGATGCATGATTTGATTTTACTATGTATGATGAGCATGCTCGGCATTTGATGCCATTATGATAAGAAGCTATGATCATATGCTAGGCACGTGGGTGTCTTATGTTAGGGCGGACGCGCTCTATATGTTATGAAAAGGTTGGCGACCTAAGGCCATTATGAATAAGCTATGAAAACTTATCTGCTTCTTTTTCTCCTAAGTGTATGTGAGCCCTTATACAATATTTTTAAGGAAGTGAAATAAATGAGATCACATTATGTTAATAAATCTTAATTTACCACAACTTATTTATGATATCAAATGAATTTCTAAAGCATGATGTGTTGGTGTGCATATGTACTGCATGTTCAAATTTAATGATTTTATGTATATAAATGATTATTTTTAAGTATGTTGTCATCACAACATTGGTTTGTTGTGTTTTATGAGCACCACTGAGTTTTATACTCAGCGCGTTGATTTTATCACGCGCAGGTTGGAGATTGTGCTTGCTGCTTAAAGACCTGAAGAGTAGCATCAGAGTTGAAGAGATCTTTTGGTAGTTGATTAGTATTTTATGTAACTAAAAATTTTGGCATGTATAACGATTACATTTTTGGAGACTGTATTATTTCATTTATAACTTAAGCATGTTATTGTAAATTATTTTGGTGTATATATATTGGGAGATAAACTTGGACTTATTTAATGGTTAGAACATTAGAAGTTGATATATTTAAATGAATGTATTGAAGTGATGAATATTATAATGTTATTGAGGAACTATGGAGTTATGAAATTATAGAAGTGCTATTGTGTTGTTATTGGAGTTTGATGGGGTTTGGAGTTTGAATTTGGGAGTGCTTTGTATTCATATGTTTGGCAACTTCTATTTTTAGGGGAAACTCTTGAAGTTTTTCTGTAGGATTCTCCCAAATCATTTTCAAAACAGAATACTATTACTTGCTAAACTTGTGAATACTAAGTCACTTCTAATTCATAATATGATTGTTTGATTTATATGTAGGTTAGGATGGTGCCTCCGGCACCGAATGTGGCATCCACCGTCGGGTCTTTTGGGATCGGGCGGCGGGTGTTACATCTTCATTCGCATCATCACCTAAAAACTCAAAATCTGTGCTAATATATGTCTCAATTTCTGTGTATGAATGTGGACCCTCCCTTGATTTTTTTGAAACATTTTGCATGAAGGTAAATTGTGTAGAATGAAATTTAGTGGATTGTGTAGTTTGTGAATCTGATACTTGAGGAAGGGGAGATACTAATTTAGAATACTCATCATACAATTGACGGATATACTTTAAAACATTATTAGTAAGAGAAAAATAATCTGCCTCAATATTAAAAGATTTATAATAAAGACGAAAAAATTCTTGTAATGCAATTAATTTAAATCTAGGACAAAGAAAAAATGCAACTAAATTTAAATTCGGAATTTCATTATAATATTTTAACCATTTAGTTTTCATCATGAATATACATTCTCGTAAATCATCATCATTTTCATTTTCAATTATGGCACTACTTATGGCCAAACAATGAAATGGAAATAAGTGGGAGGTAGGATAATAAACACCACTAAAAATTCTCGTACAATTTTCAAAAACTTGCAAAATATCTAATATTTTTTTACAAATAGTCCAATTGGTTGGATAAAGTTGAAAATGTGATGCATGCAATTGCATAAATGAAGAAAGAATATCTTTATATTCATAAGACTCATTTAACATTTTATAAGTTGAATTCCACCTTGTAGGAATGTCTCTTGAAAATTTTTTATATTTTTTTCCCATAGAGTGACAAAAATTTTTAAATTTTTTTCTAACATATCCATGTGTCCATAAATGATTTAAAGCATTTTTTTATTGGACGTAAAAATACATTTAATGTTGTTAATGCATCTTGAACACATAAATTTAAAATATGACATGCACATCTAGTGTGAAAAAACTGTCCACCAAATTTAGGTTGACAAAGAGTTTTTAATTCATTTATTGATGCGGTATTTGCACTGGCATTATCAAAACCAATTGTAAAAATTTTTTTAGTCAAACCATATTCTTCTAAAATAATATTTAACATGGTAAAAATATTATGCGCAGTGTGAGAGTCATCAAAAACTCTAAGTGCAATAATTCTTTTTTCAAGTTTCCATTCATTATCAATCCAATGGGATGTAACACCCATATAAGAATGAGTTTGCCAAGCATCACACCAAATATCACAACAAATGGCAATTTTACCATTAAAATTTGCAAATAAATTTTTTAAAATTTCTTTTTCTTTTAAATAAATAGATAAAATAGTCCTTTTAAGTGTATTCCTAGGTATCTTTTTTGCTAAAGGATTTAATACTTTTTTACAATAGTTATTAAATCCAATTTTTTCACCAAATGAAAAAGA
Organism: Jatropha curcas; assembly: GCF_041381405.1. Taxonomy (NCBI): domain Eukaryota; kingdom Viridiplantae; phylum Streptophyta; class Magnoliopsida; order Malpighiales; family Euphorbiaceae; genus Jatropha; species Jatropha curcas. The sequence goes on from NC_143155.1 coordinate 17,799,607, forward strand.
TAATCGTTCCATACAAACCATTTTAGCCATTTCAATTTTATTAGTTTCATCACTATATTTAAAGAGAAGAGTGTTAGGATCACCATACCTTAATGACGATAATTGAGTTTGAGTTACATCCATTCCTACCTCACTTGGATGATGTGATTTTAAATGCCTATTGAGAGTGCCATATCCTCCTCCAAGCTTGAATGCATATTCTTTTTTGCAATAATTACATCGAACCGCATTGATTTCTCCATTATCTTGAACAATTTTTGCAAAGTGCTTCTTGAAAATATCTGATTTTGGTGGTTTACCTATTGAAATATTAGGAGATATTGCTTCTTGTGGTGAAAAATCAAACAATGGATTATTTGAATCAATTTCTTCCACGCTTTGAGCAACTCGCTTTCCCTTGGAGATTTGTGAATTGTGTGCCATAATTTTAAATGGAATTATGGAAAAAAAATGAATAAATGGAATATGAATTTAATAGAATTTAGAATTGGATGTATGAAAATAAAGCAATATTAAGAAGAGGAGAGATAGAATATAATTGGTTGTGAAAAAAAAATAATCAACTCATCATATTTATACATATTTTTCATTTATGTAGTTTCCCAAATTGTCCCTTACAACAGAAAAAAAACAATTATATTTTTGGATAATTTAGTAAATTATAATAAATAAATAAATAATTAAATTATAATAAAATAATTATAGCCGTTTGAACTTTGTTTGAACTTTAAGTTTAACGTTGTGTGAATTTAATGTATATTATATTCATGATGATGATTACATAGGTCAAAAGGTATTTGTAAAAAAAATTTAAACGTTGATGATGTTAAAAAAACAAAAAAAGGTGAATGATGATGTTTTCTTTTTTTTTAAATTAAAATGATGATGTTTTTTTTCATAAATAATTTTATATGTGAATCCGGTTCGAACCGGACCGGAACCGACGGTTAACCGCCGGTTCCAGGCCGGTTCACGTTCATTTTTTAACATTCACATGAACCTTAACCGGCCCTTGAACCGCCGGTTCCGGTTCAAAATTTTGAACCGCCGGTTTCGGTCCGGTTTCGGTCCGTCTACAGTACGGTTCGGTTTCGATTCGGTTCCGGTTAGAACCGAACCGGTGGCCATGCCTACTCCCCAAGACTCATCTTGAGATCCTCTACTATGTTTTCTCTTTTTAAGGGTAAGAGACAAATCAACAATACAAGGAAATAAATCAACACCTAGATCTAACATTTGTCCCACTAGATTTCTCAAAGGTTCTAATCAACCTCAACCCTTTCTGTTTTTGCAGAGAATAGAAACTCACATCAAGACATTAGAATCTCACACAAGAAGAAGGCCGCTTGATAACCTATTCTACCATAGCTTTTCACCTAAGCTATTACACAAAAGTTTTTAAATTAAAGAGCCTATCTACAACAGATTACAGAATCTACATAGACAGAGAGAAATGCAAATATAAGCACAGGAAAAACAAAACACAGATTTAGAAAACAGATTTAACGATCAAAACTGTTCTTCAGAAAATATTGTTATTGAAGCAAAAAAGACGAAAAGAAATAAGGGGATTGAAAAGAGAGCTTTGAGAGATTTAAATTTTGAACAATGGACTTATACCCTTTGCAAAACCCATTCTTTTAACAAGAGGAAAGGGTTTTTATATGAAAAGATGATAATCTCCTAGAAATTAACGTTATGATTATTGCTTCAATAAGCAATGAAGTTTCTGACATTTTTAAACTAAAGAGACAATACATGGGTTGTAACAAAAAGGGTTGTCAAACCACTTTTAATATTCACACACGAAAGGTTTGGAGATGAAAGGTTTGGTTTAGAAAACAGTGTAACTTTTACAGCAAAAACAGCCAGCTATATTAGAAACAGACAGCTGTGTTAAATCAGAAACTACTTTTTGCAGAATTTCATTTAATAGCCACCAAGGATATTTACTCCAAAAATATTTTACATGGGAAAATGTGAAGAGTAAAGATTTTGGCTATATCCTCTTAATAAATTTATTCAAAATCATTTAAAAATAATTTTGAGAGACATAAAATAAATTTTTGCTTATAATATTATTTACTCTCTATCCTACAAAAATTTTCTAAGACTTATTATAATACTAACCAATAGAAAATATCTTCACTAATCTTCATGGTCTTCAAATTAAAGTCTTGGGTTATAGGAACTTCATTTCTTCAATAATTTCTGCATAAAAATCTTTAGCACAACCTAAATACTAAATTTATTTGGTTTACATAATCATCAAAATCCTAGCATAAAATTGACCTTGAGCCAACATAAACTCTTAATTTAGAACTCTGATTGTTGTGTTCTAAATACTTTCTATATTTGAGATTGAAAGATATATTAAGTGTTATGTTTTAAAGTTCAACTCTGTGTAAATTTTTGAAGAAAAATGTTTTGTGTCTAAAAGAGCTAATAAGGTTTTGATGTAAATTTCTAATGTCGCCATATACATCAGATTCTAATTTTATTAGACAAATTAAATTAGTTAGTTTTTATTATTTTATTTCATTTTTTTTATTTATTTCTCATTTTTGCCAAAGTGGCAGCAAGTCTTTGATTATATGTGTTAATTTACTTGTTTGAATTTATTTGCTAGGGTTTTCAAAAGTCAGTTCAGTTTTTTTTTTTTAAACTGTCATATGTAAATATCTTATTTCTCTCTCCCATGTTTTTGACACGTCTTTTCTTTTAAAGCAAAACTTCGCTTCTAAGTTGTCTCTCTCTCTCTCTTAAAATCCATAACTTCTCTTAATTATTTTCTCTCTCTCTCTCTCTCTCTCGCAACTGTCTTCTTCCCTCTTCTCATTCAACGAAGCCCTAATCTCCCTCTCAACCAAAACCTTAGACGTGACCAAATCTAGTTCCTTCTCCTCCTCCTCTGATTCTAGACTAATGAGGATTGAAAACTTCTCAAGAAGTTAACTAAAAAGTTCAAACTAAAAAGTTCTAAAAGCATGAGCCAAAACTGAAGAAATCAGTAATGGAGTCGAGTTCAGAGAAAGAAAAATCAAAGAACAATGTTAAGAAAGCTAAAGGAAAAGCAAGAAAAAAGGATTATGTTTCTCATGGTAAAGTTAAATATGTTCTATCCCCAAATTCTCTTATACGATCTTTTATGTTGATTGGAAATTCTTTAAGAAACCAGAGTTTAATTTTAAAGAATAGTTTGAAGTGCAAGGGTGGATGGAGTTGTTATCTGTGAATAAACCTTGCTATGAGAATACAGTTAAAGAATTTTATGGGTCTTTGAGAATAACTGGTCTAGAAGTGTTTTATGTGAAAATTGATAGAGAAATTAAAGTGCTATCTTTCACAGACCTACACAGCATTTATAAAATCCCTAACAGTGGGTTTTGGGTAATCAAAATTAAGGAAACCACTAAAATTGATGAGTATAAAAAGGATGAATTTATAAGGAAAATCACCAAAAAGGGTTCTGTAGAAAAACTAAGTGTGATTGAATGCTCTAACCTTCATGAGAATATGAAGTGGCTATACAAATTAGTTGTGCACCATATTTATCCTAACTCTCCCACTTATGTTAATCAGGTTGACTTGTGTATCATGTGGCATATAGTGGAAAAGAAGCCTTTTAATCTGTGTTATGTTATCTGTGATAAGATGCAGAGCAATCCCAAGAAGTTGCTCTATGGTATGGTGTTAACTCCTGTTTTTGAGTTTTTATGAGTAAATCTAAAAAAGAAGAGGAGTTACAATGTGTCAAAATTAGATAGCAACTCTTTGAAGTTAAAAGATGAAGAAGATGAGAAAGAAAAAGAAAACGAAGAGAAAGAGGTTCTAGAAAAAAAAAAGTTAAGAAAGAAAGAACGGAAAAGAAGAGAGCTAATTTAGAAAAAGAAAAACTAAGTCTAGAAAAAGAGAAAGCTGAGGTTGAGAAGAAAAAGAGGAGATTAGAAAAGGGAAAACAAAGATTAGAAGAGACTGAGAAAGAAAAAGAGAAAGAAACAGAACTAGAAAAAGAAAAACAAGAAGAAAAAAAAGAAGAACAAGGAAAGAAGAAAGGAAGGGAAGTTAAAACTGAGAAAGTTTCCTCGAGAGAAAGAGGATTTTGTGGATCTTGGAGAAAATGAACCTGAAATGACAAGAAAAGATAAGGAAGAAGTGTTAGTTGAAGAGGTTAGTGATGCTGAAACTAAGAAATTAGAAATAAACGATGAAGAGGAAATGGAGCCTACAACTGAAGCTAAGAGGACTCTTGAATACATTGCAGCAGAGAAAAGTAGAGAGACCATGTTGATCAAAATAGAAAAGAACCCATTGAAGAGCACAACAGAGAACTTGATAAGGCCATCAAGCATGGTAAGCTATGGTGGCACACACTAAGTCTCTTATTGAATCCATAAAAAAAGTGAAGAACATAAATAAAAGAAGGCTTGCTACTTTTTAAAGTTAAAGCTACGCCTTACATTCCTTCTTCTGAAAAGCCTAAAAGGGTTAAGCATACTGCTAGGAAGCACAAAGCCTGGACAAGAAAAACTCCCCTTCATCTGTCTCTCAAAAGTTCTGAGAATCCATCTGAATCTTCACCTGCTCAAAACCTCAGGAGTTCTACAAGGCCCAAAACGAAACCAGAACACTAGTGAATCCTTCCCGACCAGTTTTGACTATGAGTTTCACTTAGACTTTTGATTACTTGCTATGTGTTTTTAGTGTCTTGTGAACATTTTTTTTACTTTGTTTATTTCTTATTGCACTGTTTATTTATGTTTCTGTTATTAACTCAGAATTGTTTTGTTTCTATTTTTTTTTTATCTGCTTACCCTCTTTCATGATGACAAAAAGGGGAAAAACACAGTACACTTGATGCTTGAGTACTTGGAGGAGAACACAACTTATTTTTCGTTTAAGTACTCTTTTGCCTATCTTTGGTTATCATGTTCTAATCTGTGTTATTTTCCAATGTTGTTTCTATGTGAACAAAATATGCTCTGCTTGTTAGACTTTAGAACTCAGTTCTAATTTTTTAAAGTCAATTTCTAAATCTGTATTATGTTCTAATCCCCACAACTCTTAAATTGCACTTATTCAGGGGAAGTTTATATGACTTCTAATCTTGTTTCATGATAAATTTGTTGAATTTAGAACTTGTATTTTGTTGATAGACATAAACTTAGGGGGAGCACATGTTCTTATGCTTAATAAATTTATTAGTTTTGTCATCATTAAAAAGGGGTAGATTGTTAGCTCAAAGTTCAATTCACCCTAAAATTTTGACGATTAAACAAACTAAATAAATGTAATATTCTTATATGTGCTAAAGTTATTTTATACAGAATTTTAATGTAAAAGTTATTGAAGAAATCAAGCTCCTAAAACCAAGATTTTTTATTAAAAACCATGAAGACTATTGAAGATCTTTTAGTGGTTAGTACTTATTAAGTCTTAGGAAATATTATAGGATAGAGAAAAAATTCCATTATAAGCACAAAATATCTTTTATCTCTCTTAAAATCATTTTTGAGATATTTTCAATAAATGCCTTAAAAGGAAAAGCCCAAATCAGTTTCTTCTAATTTACCTATTTGGAAAAGATTTTGAAAAAAATATTTCTTATAACTATTAAATGAGTTTTTTGTAAAAGTTACCCATGCATTGACTTTTTATTTTTAAATATCAGAAAGATTCTTTGCTCATTAAAAGCCAAATCTCAACGTCTTTTATAACTGGATTTTCATCCCTCTTATAAAAACATTTTTCTCTCTTTCAAAATTGTTGATAAGAGTAAGAGTACGTTGTTCAAAGTTTTAGATCTCTCAAAACTCTCTCTTCAACCCCCTTCATTTCTTTTCATCTATTTTCTTCAAGAGATATTTTTTTAAGAGAAAAGAAATCTGGTAATAATACTTTCTGAAGAATAGTTATGGACTTTCATTTTGTTTTTAAAATCTATTTTCTATTCTTCTTGTGCTTATAATTGCTTTTCTCTCTGTCTATATAGTGCATACTAGAGGTCGTTTAAATGAAAAATATTTGTGTTATAACTTAGGTGAAAAGCTATGGTGTGAAAGGTTATCAAGACCTTCTCCTTGTGTGATATTCTAATGTCTTGATCTGAGTTTTCTGTTCTTTGCAAAACAGAAAGGGTAGAGGTTGACTAGAATCTTCAGAGATCTAGTGGACAAAGGTTAAATCTAAGTGTTGATCTATTTCATTGTAAAATTAGTTTGTCTCTTACCCTTAAAAAGAGATAACATGGTAGAGGATCTTAAGATAAACCTTGAGGGGTGGATGTACGCGAGTCAGTACCAAGCCACTATAAATCTCTGTGTTTATCTTCTTTTATTTTTTGAAGTGTTGCTTGATTATATTTTGTTTACACTTATATTAATCATTTCAGAAATGCAAAGTTGTTAATGAGTTTCTGTTTCTAAACATAAATAAGCTTTATCTTTATGAAACCTTAGAACTCTGGATTTCTGTATTGTGATTTTACCGATTTCTAATCTGTCCTTTTATATTCAGTAGAAATCGCAATCTGAGTTTTAATCAGTTTTCTAATTTTGCATAAGTTTTGTGAAATAGTTCTAAACATAATTCTTTATAGAGTCTTTCTAATCTTGCAAAAGCCTTGGGAGGAAGTTCTAGACTTCATAACCGACTCTTACAAACGCTTTCTATTTCCACTGTTACAGAATTCTAATCTTGTATTTTAAAAGGTAGTTTTTTTTAAAAAAAAAAAAAAAAGCCAATTCACTCCCTCTTGGATTATGTCATACATAACGGGACCCACAGTTTTACTTCCTATGAGCGATCAAATCTCATAAAGTCACATTACCATTAATGAAGGAGTTAGAAATTAAAGTTACAGCGCAAAAAAAAAATTTCCAAGAGTTAATGGGCATGAAATTAAAAACATTTATTAGTTTAAAGGGTAAAATAAAAAATTCAATATTTGATGGACTAATTTTTTGAAAAAGTTTTTGGTTAAGTCCCTCCCTCTGTCATTGTTAACCATGCTATCATTCACTAACCATTTAGAATTTACCATATCATACTCAATTAACTATTTAAAATCCTTATATTACATTTGCATCTAATTCCCACATAATTCACAAGTCATTTTTATAGATATTTCAAGTCCAAAATTCATAAATCATTCAATATATACTAAATTTCACATTTCATACTCAATATAGCATATTGTGACTTAATTTCTCATAACAGGTCATGATAAGACAAAGGTACTTTAAAAAGCCAAGTTTAACTTAACTAGTTCTTAAGACCCGTAAAATTATAAATTTACAATTAACTACATTCATTTATTATTTCATTTTAAAGTCACAAACTAAGTTTTTATTCAATTAAGTCCCTAAAATACAACTAAATTCTCGTTAAGTCCTAACTTAGTCCAATTTCCAATGTTTCTTATTTTAGTCCTTTGATTTATATCTAGGTCATCATTTAAGATGTAACTAAGGCACTAAGTTCATAGAATTTGCCCAAATCTAAATAGGTCCATGTTTTGGTCAAATCCGAGTCAAGGTACGTAATTTACAACTAAGTCCTCAAGTCCTTTAATTAAATTTTATTATTTAGTCCCTTAGTTCTTAATTAATTTCTTTTAAGCTAGTGAAATTTCAATTAGGGGCTTAGGGAGGTTCAACCTTCTTAGTAAACTTTACAATTAAGCCCAAAAATTCGTCATATCCACGTGAAAGCATCATAATCCATTATGTAACATGATTAAACTCATAAATCACATAACTTAAATACAAAATAATGAAACCTCCTTAAAGAGAGGTTCGGTCACTCATAGATGATCATATAAAAAGCTTTTTAAATTTGAAACAAAAGCACACACACCAAATGATTAACATGTAAATAGATGAAATCAAGCATTGAGTCATGAAAAATAGAACACAAAAACCAAGAAAATGAGGATACTAAATGCATTTATTTAATTTAAACCAAAGCCAAAATCATATGTTTATAACATCATTAAGTATATATCATCAATCAATTTCACATCAACATGCAACATCACATCTAATTGAAAAATTGCATAAAAATCCTAAAATCACAAATCGGGGAAAATCAACATCACATCTAACCTTTCAAATTAAAGCCACCATTATCAATAATCAACTCTTGTCACTTCATTCCTTTGTAATTTGCACTATCTCTCTCTACAAAAATCAAAATCCCAAAATCAAAACATAACTCCACAAAAATAAGAATATTTTTTATTTTTTTTAGCCAATCAAAATCATGAAATCATTTTAAAAAATTTATTAATAAAATTTTATTCCTTAATAGAAAGAATATTATTTGAATTAAATAAGATATCAATATAATTAATCAAATTCAAGGTGTTTAAAAATAATATTTTTTTATCTTATTTTTTGGCCAACCAAAATAGAGTGCAATTTTTAATTAAAGAAATTTAACGATAGCCTTTTTAAATCAAAATCTTAATTATTTAGATATATTTATTTAAAATAAATTTAAAAAATAAAAATTTTCGACTGCCTCATATTTACACATGTTCATTTAAAATAATAATGTTGAAGATAAATTATAATAATAGTAAATAAAATAATAATAATAATAATAATAAATTATTAAATTTATTAAATTATTAATAATAATTTATATAATAATATAATGAAATAAAACATAATTAGACATAATAAGATAAAAAATTTCAAATTTCAAATGCTTAAATATTTATATGCATTTATCTATTAAAAAAGTTAAAAAAAAACATCCAATCAAATTATAGAGATATAATATATATATTTATGTTAAAATTTTTTAATTGGCTGTGACTGTATTTATTTTAGAGTATCTTAAATTTCATAAAGATAATATAGAAAATTCCATTATTTCTCCATGATTCCCACTTTTATATATAGTATAGAATAGATAGATTGATTAACAAGTAATGATTCTCTAAAAATAAAATTATGTCGTAACGAATAAAACCTATTTTTATAAGAGGTCTAACTTAAGTGTAATTTCAATAAAGCCTAACTAAAATAACATGCTTAACAAAATGGCAAAATAAAAACCAAACTGAAATTCTATGCTTATAACTAACTAAAATTTATTATTTTAGTCGGCCTTTTATGAATTAAAAAAAAATCCTAACTAACATTAATTATTGTGTTGTTAAACAGTAAGTTTTTAGTTAACCTAACCATGTAGGTCCATTGAAAATAATATTTTATTCATTAAATTGAACTATAATTTAAAATTATGGTGCTATTGTAACTAAAGTTGAAATTCATGGTACTAGGAGAAGAAAGTTGGATTTAGGGTATAATTAAAACTACTTGTAAAGTTCAAGATTTTTGAATGATTTAGCCTCAAATATTCTATAAGTATATTTTACATTAAAGTTTTTTGATTGGCCACAATTAAAGATATTTTGGGATATCTTGAATTTCATTTTCACTTTTATATTTAGGGCATATTCGATAATATTAATTATTTTAATAGTTGTTAGTGGTTATAATAGCTTTTAGTAGTTACAATAGTTGTAGTTGTTCTATTAGTTGATAGCTCTTAACTTTTAGCATATAGCTATTTATATATTAGTTTAAATTAGAAATATTTAGTAAAAATACATGTTTAACTTAAAATGACAAAAAAGACATTAGTTGTTTAATTAGTTAAATTCAGAAAAAATAACCAATGGGTATAATTATTAAAAAAAATAATTAATCTTTGTGAAATATTAAATGTTAAAGTGGTTAATATTTCATAAAAAGTTACGTTACAAAACAATACAATTAATATAATAGAGTTTTGGCTTAATCAAAATGTTAACCAAATTACGCATAGATATAGATAGATATATAGATTATAGATTATGTTACATATGAACAAATGATTATGTATAGACATTTATTAAAATTATAGTTGGAATCGGGATGTAAATTAATTTAACAATTAATTAAATATGAAATAGAGAAAAATTATATACGAAGTACGTTATATTATTCTTTACCATGATTGATAATTTTGAGTTCTATATATTAACTTGAATATTTTAAGATTAACCTTTGTTACTGGACTATTGCATATAAAATCCATGAATTTTTTATGTTGAGTAGATTAAAATTCTACTGTATGTTTTGTAAATTTATTGTGTTAGAAGAAATGATGCTTTATGAATTTTAAACTTCTACTTAGAAAAGTAGGAAAAAGTTTGATATGGATGTTCTTTTTAAATTGAATTAATTCATTAATTTATAAAAATCAAACTAAGTTCAAGGGTTAAATAGGTCTAAAAAATCAAATATGATATTTTTAATTATTTTAAACAAGTTCAAAGGCTGAATTGGCATAAAAAGTCAAATTTAACCTTTTTTATTCCTGCTAAACAAGTTCAGAGATCATATTGAACTTTATTCTATAATTTTTAATCTGTTCGCTCTATAAACTTTTCTTTGAGAATTTAGGAAAGACTAATGATTTCTATGAAAAAGATACAAGAAATTACTTATTTTTAGACAAACTCAAGCCAAGGCATACCTATATCATGCAATTGGAGGAAAGTACACAACTATGTGGTGCATTTGGGGCTGATTTTTTCACATCCATGTTATGCAGTTTGCACTTTGAGCACACCTATGATGTGCCTAACACTTTAAGATGCCGTTAGTTTTCGATTAAGTTTCTTGTTTTTCATTTTTTCCTTTAAAAATTAAACAAAATCTATTTGTTTAAATTTGTTTAACTTTTTTTCTTTACTTTTGATAAAACTGTTCTGAAAACAAAAAAATAAATTTTATGAAACTATAAATATTGGTTTACAGAATTGTGTTTTCTGTTTTTAATTCTACATTTCTCATTTTTTTTCACTTTTATAAGATTTATCTTTAAAAAATTATTGTTGTAGTGGTTATTATTATTATTATTTTCTCTATCTAAATAAATTTAATGTCATTTTATTTATCCGAAATATACAAGCATAAATTTTTATCTCTATTCAAATTCTCAGCTTTTTTTTTTATCTCTTCTCTATTTAGTATTATTTTTATATTTATTATTATTTTTCTATCTATATAAATCTAATGTCATTTAGTATTATTTATTTATTATAATATTTGGGTATTATGTTTTTATTCAACATAATAATCAATAGTCACTGTAACATTGAAATTTTAAAATTAAATTGCAAAATATTTTTAATTATTTCATTTGAAACTTTGAATTTTTAAAAAATTTATTATTCACTAAAATCTTTAATGACTTAATAAGAGAGATTTGATAATTGGAACAATTTTTCACATTGTGAACCAAAAAAAAAAAGAAAAATAAATTTTAGAAAAAAAAATTAATTTTCAAAAAGAAATAATCAAAAACTAAAAAGTATTTCACATTTCTAATAAATAAAACACTCAAAACAAACGGCTATAACAAACGGGACCTAAGCTTCTCAAACTGATTTTTCAAGTTTCTTTTTGATTTGGCACCAATTGTTCTCTATAAAAGAGCCTTTTGCTTAAGAAAATCCTTATTTTGCAAGGAGTTAGTAGAATATAAGGAGATTTTGAGGCCTAAAATATCAAGCTTTATTTTCTATCTCATCTTGATTTTATTGTTTTGTCTTAATTTTATTGATTTTGAGGCCTAAAACAAATAATTCAACCTTGTTAATCTATAATTAAACATAAGCTAGGTTTATCATGAGGATTACATTTAGATCTTAAAGGGTTCTAAATAATTTAAATCAATAATAAGATTAGGATTAAAATAAATATTAGAATATGCTTTTGTATCTCGAAAACAGAATTTAAGTTACCTTATAAAATTCTCAACTTTAAAATAAGAATTTTCTGAATTAAATTAGTTAAATTATTAACATAGATAGATTGGGGTGGTAAATTTAAATTCAACAAGTTTTTATCCCTTGTGTATTTTAAGATTAGTTAATTAGGTTTATAAAGTTTACTTTAATTTACTTTCACTTAAATTAATTATTACTCTAGAAAATTAAAATCACAATAGTTCAATGCTCGAAACCAATCTTTATGCAATGATATTCTATTCGCTATTTATTATTTATTAACAATTTGTGAATAATAAAAATATAGAGCTATGAAGAAATTTCAAGGGATAGAGTTTAGGTATTATCAAATATCAACGATTGTAAGAAAAATTTAGTATGTTAAAACAATAATTGTAAAAAGCATAATAGTCAATATTACACGACGACTGCTTAGATTTTTTACTCAACGAGGGCAAAGCCCACTTCCAATTTTTAGGACTTAAAATTTTGACATATTTCATGATTTTTTAAATTAAAAAAATAATAAAAATAATGTATGAAAATAATTAATTATGTGTCGATATATTATTAGAAAATTACAATGTGCTAACTATACTTATTTTACCCTTCAATTTTATCTAATTTATCATGTAAAATATTAGTATAAATTATAATTACGAAAATATTAATTAAAATTTTAAAATATGAATTAGAATTACCCAGTCTGAGTTAGCTCAAGCCAAAGAATTAGTTCAAGCATCGATAGAATTGGTGTATTTTTTTTTTTTTCTTTTAATTGTAAAAGTCAAAAACTTGGTTTTCACTTGTTCTTACCTGTTGAATCCGATTTTTATTCCATCTGATTTTTTACATAAAACCAAAGTGGACCAGCCATCTGTTCGCGAATCACCCAGTCCGGTTTCCCAAATACTGTCTAATATAAAATTTAATTTTTGAAAAATTTTATTTATCAGACCAAGTAAATTTGATTTTTTTTTTTTTTTATGTTTTTGACACGGATTTTTTTTTAAAGTTAAATAATACTATTTTGTAAGTTTTGGTTAAGTGGAATAAAAAAATTTTTATTTGAATTATGTGATTCATTTGCAACTCTGTGATTTGAACCTTAGCTTAAAAAATTTGTTGTGACATCTTTAACCATTTTGCTTCCCTTCTTTTTTTTCATAATGTTCTCTTAAAAAATAAGAAATTAAATAAATAATATATAAATATAGAATTTAAATTTTGATTTATTTTAAAATTTATTATTAAAAAATATAAAAAATTCTAGTTTTGGTTCGATATAATTTGTATTTAATATATACTAATTCATTTTCTATGACTTTTTAATATTTGACTTTTAACTTATGAAATAATTATCTAATTTATGAAATTATTATTAATTAGTACCCAATATAAACTAATTCATAATTTTTATCCAATATAAACTAATCAACTAACAGAAAATTGAATTAAATTATTTATCTTTAAACGGCTTGATATGATTTGGGCGGTTTTGACCTTAAAATCATAAATTTAACTCAATTTTGATTTTTAAAATTTTATAAAATCAAACCAAACCGTCAATTTTTTAAATTATGATTTTGAATCAATTTGAGTGTTTTTAACAGTTTGATAAATACCTCCTAATAAGGGATATTCATAGTTTGATTTGGTCCTATTTAAAGCCTTAATCGAATTAAATCTATAATGGACAAACATAAAAACAACCAAAAAATTATAAACATAAAAATTAAATAAAAAATAATATGAAAAATATACACAAAAATATTTTACGTTCAAATATATTGCAAATAATAATAGTGAGTAAATTATGATTTTAAAATTTAAACTTAAATGCAATAAATATATTAATAACTTGAATGTGAAAAAAATTGTAAATATTATATATTTATTTTTTTATATTTTCAATTTAGTTTGATTTAGTTCGGTTTGATGTTTTTTACTCTCAAATTATTATCAAACCTATATTAGAGGTTTTTAAAGTTTTTAAATTAAATCAAATCATTAATTTTAAAAATAACAATTTTAGTTTATTCAAATTGATTCTTTTCGATTTAGACCATGTTCGATAAAAATATTTAAAGTAATATTAGTGTTTTTAAAATAATATTACCATTTAAGATTTAAAACAGTGTTTCATGAAATATTATCTTTTCTAAAGTTTCACATTTTATAAATTTTTTACAACGTATATACATATCAACTTATTTTTATTTTATTTTTTACTACAATAATATCTTCATACCTTTTTATTGTTTTTTCATTAAATAATTAAATAATATCTTCATACCTTTTTATTGTTTTTTCATTAAATAATTAATTAAACAGTTATTTTTATCGTATTCTTCTTTTGCTGCAACAACGAAAGGCCGAGTGAAATAGCTGATATCTACAGTAACAGCCACCGAATACAACTGATGTCATCCTTTTTTTTTTTTTTTTTTCTATGGCCCCGTCATAACTTATAGTTATGCTCTCTACCGTAGCCTCGTTATGTTGCCTTGTTTTTTGGGGGGAAGGAAGATGCCATGGATATTCTAAATATTATGCGAATCGATAAAAATAATAAAGCGGGTCCCACCATAGGAAGAAAAAAGGAGAGGTGTAGGCGAAAGCTCTTATAGGTTTTAATTTGAATAATTTATTATTATTATTACTATTATTATTATTATTATTATTACTATTATTATTATTATTATTATCTTGAAATAATTTGAACAAATTTTCCTTTCAAAATAATTAATAATTAAGAGCATAATGGCGGAGCAAGCAAATGCGTATTTTGGTAGGACCAAAGCAGAATAATAATTTGATAAAAGAATTACCGTTTAATCCCTGAAATTCAATTCTAATTATTATTTATGTAAAATATATCAATTTATTCATATATTAAAGACATGTTGAATCAATGAGTTCTTTCTACTACTTTAACTGTAAATAACAATAAAAATAAAAAATTTGAGGATTCAATAATTTTATATTAAATGTGAAAAATAAAATATTAAAATATTATAAGACAATAATTCAACCAGTTAGTAATATAATATAAGAATGATTTGATGTATTTATGAAAAAGAAAAATTAAATAATAATTAAAATAATCAATTATAATTGATCCGAGTGAAAAAACATCACTTGGATAAAAAATCGAGTGTTAAATCATTGCTCCATGGAAAAATTTTTTGCTGTCATTCCCTTTATGAGCCTTGACGTGCAATCCGAATTAGATTTAGTATAATTGGGTAGGGACAACTGTGATATGAGAAATAAAATAGTAATTAGAATCGAATTTAGGGATCAAAAAGTAATTGTACCACATTTGACAAAAGGAAAGCAGATACATTGAACCTGGACACGCAAAACTGAGTCTTTAAAATGACAAAGGGGCAACCTATCGAAGCATCCCCATTTGCCAGAATTAACAAATCAACAAACAAAGCTTTGTAAAAAAATAAAGAAAGAAAAGAAAAGAAAAGAAGCAGGCAATGGCCATAGGCAAGGTAGACGAGAAGCAGCAGCTTATCCTAAAGAAAAGAAACGAAGAGCTAGAAAGAGCCCTCAAGGAAAGCAAGCAGAGGGAAGAGCAGATGAGAGAAGAGCTGCAGAAGACATGGCGGAGACTCCAAGTGGCGGAGGAAGCGGAGGAGCGGCTTTGCACACAGTTAGGTGAGCTAGAAGCTGAGTCTGTTCATCAGGCGCGTGCGTACAACGCTCGAATCCTTTCTCTCCTGGACCAGCTCTCTCAGGCTCACCATCTCCTCCATAATCAACCAACTAGCAATTAAAGTATATAAATATACATGTTGTGTGTATTAATTATGTAGTTTAGATCTCCTTGGACTCTTCCTATCTTATTTGTTATTGAAAGAGTCTATTTTTATGTAAAAAACATATCTGAGATTTGATTTCTTTATTTGTGTTTGAAATTGATATTGGGAAGACAGATTTCGTTCGCGTGGCCCTTTTTTTCCCCTTTGGCAATTGGGTTTCTGGCCTTAAATGCTTTAAGCAAATTCTGGAAATTTGGATTTTGCCTAAGAAATAATTTCAAGGGAATTATTATTCGGTTCAACTAACGAAATCCGTCAGAGAAACTGTGAAATATTTTCTTTCTTTGGAGATATTATGGTAGAATGCTATTATGCTACTCACTCCTATCAAAGTTTTTGACTCTGGGAAAAAAAAGTAATTTACTAAATTATCCCTTAATTGAAATAACTTTTACTCCGTTACAAGTTACCTAAATTCGAAATAAAACAATTAATGTTATTTTAATTTTTCTAAAATGAAAATAAATTAAAATATTATAAAGCATAATCCAAATGGAGGACAAACAATGATGGAAAAAAACAACACCGAACGAATTTCTGTAAGGGAAAATTGTGAATTAAGTTAACCATTAAATATATATTATTGCTTATCATATAAGCTAGAATTAAACAGGAATTCGGCTCAATTGAGCTGTATTGGATCCGGTGAAATATATCAATTCAATTAATTTCTGTCTTTATCAGTTAATAATAGATCGACATGGGCAAATTAAATGAATCTCTGCCTTTATCAGTTTAATAATAGATCAACATGGATTGACCGATTCTCAAAATATTGATTAACCATTACCTAATAACTTCTACTTTTAATATTAAGCTTGAGATGTAAATGTCTCTTAATTTATTCCAAAAAAAAATCTGTTACTTAACCAATATTTATTGCTTACTTATTAACGAAGGCTAATTGTTTCCATATTTGATCCACAAGGTTGGAATCTTGTTGTTCTTCCTTTTATTAATGATGCTCTGTTCTTAGATTTGCATTAGAAAGAGTTTGTTTTATTTCATTTAAAAAAAAAAGAAAATATTCTCCAACTTAATAAAACTAAATGCTGTTTATTTCGTGTTCATCTATTTTTCACCACTCATATTGTATGTCAAATTGAAAATATGAACATGTTTAGTCTAGGGATGGAAGCACCGTGGATATATTAGGGCATCCACCAGCTCCGATCCGTTTAAAGAGGATATGAGTAATTATAAAATGGGTTTGGGATGGATACAGATAGTGAAATTACTATCCGTAATGGATACGAGTAGGATGCAGGTATAAGTTTTTGCGTATCCGCTACCCATTAATTACCCGCTATATGAAACATTTTGTCAATGGGTTACTATCTATTATTGATAAAAATTCTATTTTAATAAGTTCATATTTGCATAGTTTAAGATTCGTAGGTACCCTACCAGTATAAGAGTATTTTAAACGGGTTTTAGACAAGTACGAGTAGTAAAAATTTAAATGAGTTGATACAGATATTTAGATGGATATTTAAATCAATTTGAAATGAATACGTATAGTAAAATTTTAAATAAATACGAATATAAATAGTTTAAAATTAGCGGTACCCACCTTATTTCCATCCCTAATTTAGTCTTAATCTATGTATTACTTCTAGAATAATGTTAGAGGCTAATGAAAAGTCTCATGTTGAATTCTTTTCGCAATATCCATATTACTTCTAGAATAATGTTTTCGAAGTCAATGAAAAATCTCATGTTGAATTCTTTTGCAGTCAAATATATGAATTCATTCATATATTTTTCATTAAAACATGTGACATTTTCAATTTTAATTTTGATCCATTCAACACTTAAATTTATGAAATTATATTTATTAAGCACTTTAATTTGACTCATTGAACAGTTTAATTTATAAAATTAATCGATTAATCACTTATTAGATAGTTGAAAATTGTAAAAATTATACTCAAAATCATATAAACTATATATCTAATCAATAATTTGCATATAAAATTAAAAACTCTAAAAATTTTGGTTGATAATATAGAGAAATGTGTAATATTAATAAAAACTTTAACTTTATGGGTATAATAGGTTCCTTATAAAATTTGGAGCGTCACTGTATTTTTCATGAAACATACGAGTTTAAATATATGTATTTGGTCAAAATAATTTGTTTACTGTATAAAAATATGCTAAAAATATAAAATAACCCCTTAATTTTGCAACTTTAATCTTATAACATATTAAATTTTGCAAGGACCTATTGTATCCCTCATTTTACAAAGTTTACACATGTTTAGTAGTAATAACTTTTAGAATTTCTATTTTTAATATATAAAGTATTGATATTAGACGTAATTAATATAACTTTTGAAACGGTAATTGTTATATTTTTTTCAATTTATCAACAAATATTTAATCGATTTAATCTTGCAAGATCGAACATTTAATAAAATAATATTTACAAATGGTGGTAGATTGATTATTGTGATCTAACTTGTGAGTGCTTGGTACCAATCTTGATTGAATTGCTTCGTATTGAATTTGTCTTTTCCTTATTCATGGTAATTGAAAATTTTCTTTTCATTAGAATTAACTTTTTCTTTTCTTTTAAGATTGGGATTGAGGAGCAGAGCTTTTAGTTGTTTTAAATTTCAATATAATTGAAGTTGTAAGAGGTTAAATGAATTAAAATAATATTATAAGCTATATAACAGCGAATATCTTTTTTCTTGGCTTACCTTCTTAAATTAAGTTTTACTTAAATAATACTACTATTTTATAAGTTTTGCTTAAATTAAGGACACTATTGCTTACTTTCTTCTTCTATGAGTAGGTAGCTTCCCCTTGTGTAAGAATAAATTCTAATTGCCATATTTACAAGATACTGTCCTTCGGGCCTTATATATGGAACCTTCACTCCCCTAATAACGATTGCTTACAAAAATATGAAAAATTCTCTAATTATCATTCAACATTTTTTTTAAAAAAAAAAAATTAGGATAATCCTCCATGCACCTTCCTTATTTGGTTTTTTCCCCCATACAATATTCTCATCAGTTTTGTTTTCATATCTAGCTAGCATGGTAAATGCCATTATTTTTCGCATTAAGTATTTATTCTCCCTCGGTTCTAAAAAGATAGTCTCATATTTTCTTTTTGATTTGTTTTAAAATATAATTCACTTTCTTTTTTTACATTATAGTTAATCTTTAAATAGTCTATTATAATATATTTTATCTTATTTTTAATAACCCTCATTAATTCTTACTTATTGATTCAATATAATAATTGATTTCTTATGTTATTTAAGCATGCGTGTGAAACTAGTAAGTGAACTCTCTTTTTGAAACAGATTGAATATTTATTAAAAGACTTTAAGATTATTAGTTAAGATACCATATAGTTGAGTAGTTTTCAAGTAATCTCTGCACCAATTTTTGTACACTCTTTATCTTGATTATTCTTTAGCTTCCACATCATCAAAGCAAGATGTCAAATTTTCAATTTTGCAATATGACTCCTGCAGCATTTCACCACATATTTATTTATTTATTATTTTTTTGTAAATTGCCTATAATAATGTCCAAATGTCTGACACTTGTTCTATGTTCCACTTTGGAATTAACTTGATGATATTATTTTGACTATTGATATTCATGGTTTAATTTGATTTTTTTTTTTTTTTTTGAGAAAAATAGAAAGTGTGATGTTGATATGGTTGAATGCCTATTTCTAAAAGTTATAATTTTAAAAATCTCACTCCAATGCACTATGTTCATATCCTCATGCATCCTCTTTCTTCTTTTCTTTTCTAGATCCACAATTTAATATATAGGCAACCACTGTAAAGTAATAAATGCTCCATTATCTAAGAGACCCTCTAGAAATAGAATGTATGCTAAAAAATATCTTTCTTTTTTTTTTTTTTACACTTCAGCTTGGCATACCAAATAGACATTAATATTGGAGATCATTTTTGAATTAAATCTTTTCATTTTAGTAATGTGGCAATTAAATAAGAGCAATCCATGTTAGTATTGGAGATGCTCTTATTCGAATAAAAACTATAATGTCGGATTACAAACGTCAAACTTTAATCGTACAAACAACCAAAGAAATATAAAATAAAAATAATATGAATATATATATATATATATATATATATATATATATATATATATATATATATTTTATTGTTCAAATATATGAACAATAATAATAGGATGAAAAATCTCTAACTTTTTATTGTCTCATTCATTGGATACTCTTTACTCCTGGAACTTGATCCCTTAATTTTTAGGGATTATAACCGTACATCTTATATTTTGTCCAAAAAAAAAGAGACCATTTTACCCTTGTATTTTCAAAAATATGCTATTATAGCTTTGTATTTTTAAGCCCATTACATTAGATTACCCTTCCATGCAATACTTGAGATTTGAGATTTTACAGGTCAAGATAAAATCTAACGGTCTAAAGAGAGAACAAAATTTTTTCACCAAAATGCCCTCATCTTCTTCCTCTCTTTCTCTTCCATAACACGCCATAGTCAAAGAATAATTTTTTTTTAATTGATAAGATATGCTAATCTTTCACTTGTGAAACAGAGTTATACCCTTTTGATGCTTTTTTTTTTACCTTCTAGTGAAATTTTTTTTCTTTAGATTTACAAGGATTTGATAATTGTTTTTAATGGATTCTAAAATATCACTAAAATTTGCCATTGATGTGAGTCGGGCACTTCATTTATCCTGAAAAGTGAAAATCCAAGCACTACAATTTTCTTTCTGTAACTATTTCCTCTTTCTCTCTCTAATTACGGGCTTGTCCTTATTTGGTTCATTGCAAGTTGGTCACTTGATTAATCGTTCAAGGATTTGTTGGAGAAGATAAGTTGACTATTGAAATCTTCTAAATTAAAAGTGTGGAGGAGAGAAAGAAGAAAGATGATACTGTTCATTTCATTAATGTCGTTTCATAATCATTCACTGTCTAAATTCACAAAAAAATGGATGGAAGGGGAGGATAGTGTAACGGATTAAAAAATACGAGGATATAGCCTTCTATTTTCAAAAAGACAAGAGTGGAGTTTTTTTTCACAAAATATAGGGGATATGATTATAATTTTTCCTAATTTCTATTAACATTTGAATGCATCCTCTAATTTCTACTAACACAAGTAAAAAATAAAATTCAATTAATTTTTACATTGAATATAAACTTACAACTAAAATAAATGAATTATATTTAATTAACTTGTGCTATTTCTTAAATTTTCCAATATCAACTAAAATTTCTTGCAAGTCAATTGAATTAGAATTGTTGTTTAACCAATTTTTTTTACAAAGAAGTAAGTAAATTATGATTATAAATTTCAAAGTTAAATATAATTAATTGTTTGAACATATTATGATAAGAAAAAAATTGTGAATATTATTTATTTATTTATTTATGTTTTCAATTTAATTTGGTCCGATTTGAGGGGTTTTGACAAAAATAGTGCTTTCAAAAAACTATTTCTCAATCTAATGTCAAATCAAAATTATTTATCAATTTAATATTTGTCCTGCCATGGAAAGAGAGTGTGGTACTGAAACTACAATCCACCAATTGGATTGGTGGTTTAAGTACAATTAAAAAAGTAATTATATAAATAAACAATAATTTTTATTTTATATTGAGATCACTAATATAACTGGTGGTTTCAATACAAAATGAAAATTTTTAAGTTGTCAATTTGTCTTTTCACTAAAACACACATGCATTCAGTGGTTTTAGTATAATTATGGGGTGTGACCATTAGTCAGCAAAAAGTATAATGATAATAATATTTTGTTAAGAGTTCACTGAGTTAACTAATGGTTTCAATAAAAAAAAATATATGTTTGCTCAAAGTATTTTTCTACCAAAAACACACATATCATCAGGTGGTTTTGGTTTATAAATATTTTAAGTTAAATAATAACACAATAAATTTCCTTACATAGTTACAAATTACCAAAAGTAATAAAGTGCTTCAAGTTGAACTTGTATTGTGTGAAAAATGTCTTAATAACTAATATATGAAAAATTAATCATATTAATGTCAACCCAGATGCCCTCCTATACCACATCTTGGAGGCCTCCTATTACGACGTGGGCTTCAGCGTACTACATCTTCTCTAATGCCTTAATATTATTCTCCATGCTCAATATTTATATCCACACTCATGCGAGGAGCTTGAAACATATTCACAAACGGTTGTTGTGGGTTAGAAAATGTCAGATGAGTATATTGATCGAATGTCATCATCATCTCAAAGAAATTATTAAATGAGTGTCTAACATGAGATGTAGATTCATCACGTTTGCCGAAAAGACGCCACAAAAGTGTTGAAAGCAAGTACTATATGTTGAAATGGCGTTGTCTCGCCTATTTCGGAGAAAGAAGTATAGATTTGTTAGCTTGCCATCATCGAAGTGTAATGAGTGTCGATCGGATTTCTATTGCTATAGATGATACACTCCACTGAGGTTATGGTTCAGAAGATGATGCACCAGACATATTAGCGCGATAACCTTCATAATAGTTATATGTCATAGGTGGAGGGACTTGAGGTATATCATCTATTGATAGGGGTTCAATTGGAATACGTCTAGGTGTCATTTTACGTCTCCTTCGCCTTTGTAGTTCTTTTGGTATTTGAATACGAGGAAACTCTATAGGTGGAGAGGTAGCTTGAATCATATGATGAGTTTCAATACGAATTTCTTTCTTCATTGCACCAAATATACTAAATAATCTTTGATGGAATGATGGAATTCTATGTATTGGTGATGTTGAACTATGATATATATGTTGTACTAAAACCACCATGATAAAAAAAAAAAAAATATTGAGTAAACAAATATTTTTTTATTAAAACCATTAATTAACCTGATAGATTCTTAACAAAATACTATTCTCACGTACTTTTTGCTGACTAGTGATCACATCTCATAGTTGCACTAAAACCATCAAATAAATTGTGTATTTTAATGAAAACACAAATTGGTAACTTAAAAAAATTTTATTTTGTATTCACATCACCAGTTGAATTGGTGGTCTCAATAAAATAAAAATTATTATTTATTTATGTAATTAATTTTTTTCACTACTTATTAGTATGAGTTATTTTTTCCATTGCATTGAAACTACCAACTCAATTGGTGGTTTCGGTACAACACACTCTCTCTATATCAAAACCAACATTAGATAAATAAATGTTTTAATTTGACATTAAATTGAGAAATAATTTTTTGAACAACCTCCAATTTGATCTTTTTACTCGTTAAATCACACGCAAACTTATATTGAAAGTTTTTTGAATTTTCAAACTAAATTAACTATTAATTTTGAAAAACAAAATTAATTTGAATCGATGATTCGAGTAGACGGTTGACAACTATGTATCAACGGCCCTAACTACAACTACCGTCGTACTTTTTGTCGTTATTAGTTTCTGTTTTTTATGGAAACCGTGGTAAGGTACACTCTCCACCGTAGGTTGCCTTTTCGGTAGAAGGAAAATGACATGGATCCCAATATTGTAAGAAAAGATAAAAATAATAAAGCGGGCCCACCATAGGAGAAAAAAAGGAGAGGCTGGAGGCGAAAGCGTGTAGGTTTTAATTTGAATAATCTAGTTTCATTATTATTTTGAAAGAATTTGAATAAATTTTTCTTTCAAAATAATAAATAATTGAGAGCATTGTAACGAAGCAAATGCGTATATTGGTAGGACGAAAGCAAAATAATAATTTGACCAGAAAATTACTATTTAATCCGTGAATTTAATTCTATTATTATTTAATTTTTTTCCATAAAACATGTAATTTTATTCCTATGTTAAAGACATGTGAACCAAAATTTTTTTTACTCCTTTCTTCTTAAAAGATAGTCCATTTTTTCTCTTTTGATTTGTCTTAAAATATAATCCATTTTTCTCTTTTGCATTATAGTTAATCATTAAATTGTCTATTATACTTTTATTAAATTTTATCTTATTTTCAATAATTCTCATTAATTCTTATTTATTATTTTAATATAATAATTGCTTACATGTTATTTAAGACGGCATAATAAGAAAGTTATACGAATAAAATTATTCTTTTAACCATAATTGAAACAACCCGAATTTTTATTTTCAAAATATTTTCCAATTAAATTTAATGAACCGACAGCCTGTAAATTTATTTAAATATTTTAATGCGAATACTGTGAGAAACCAATTGAAAAAGCCGAAAACCAATTGAAAACCAAAGATTTGGGCCGAATTGAACCGGTTCGACCCAAACCATCTAGAAAAATCTCTTGTTTTTTTTATTCTCCAACGCAAACCTCACCCCCTCACACCCTCACCAGCGCTGCACCTCCACTCCACCGACACAGCCACCGCGCCACCTCCTCCTCTCTTCTTCTTCTTCTTCTTCTTCTTCTTCTCTTTTCTTCTTCTTTTCTTTCTTTTCCCTTCACTGCGTCTGCGTCCTTGGCGAGACAGGGCAGCAGAGTTGCGCCCACCTCCAGCCCGATCGGACCTCCTCGCGCGCCACCTCGCTGCAGCTCGACGCCGCAGTCTCTCCGCCAGCTCCTCTGTCAGATCGCGCCGCTACACTGGTTCTCTTCTGCCTTCGATCGAGCAAGGGCAGCACCACCACGAGCTCCACCTCCATCGCGCCTCCTCTCTCGCTCTCTCTGCCACCGCCAGTCGCCGCCGCTTCACGCAGCTCCTGCGCGCGACTCCGGTTAGTGCTGCTACCAGTTTTGGTCGATCCAGTGAATGCTCTTTCATTTCGTTCCATTGAGATTGGTTGAAGCCCAGTCGATTTGGTTTCGTCACCGATCAAGCAAACTCCGGCAATAATATTTTGTTTGGGTATGAATTTATTTTATTAATTGTGGTTAATTAATTTAATTTTAGTAATCTTGGTTAGTTAATTTAATTTTAGTAATATTAGTTAATTAAATTAATTTTATTATTTGAAGTTAATTAATTTAGTTAATTTAATTTATTAATTGTGAGTAGTTAATTGATTTATAATATTAGTATTGATTTAATTAAGGAACCTTGATAATGATATATTAATAGAATTTAAGTGTGGATTAAGGTAGTTTAGATATAATGTTATTGTAAATTATAATTTTGATTGTGCGGTGATGCTGAGATTGAAGGAGGGTGAGAAATTTGATTTGATTGATTGCCCGATGGATGGGCTGTGTGGTTTGATAAATTGTTGATATTTTAACAGGTGGATAGTCCAATTGTTAGGGGAGATGCTGCCGAAATTTCGGTAGAAATTAGATTATTTTTAGGACTTTAATAGATAGTACGAATAAAATTATTATCGTTAGTAAGATTATATTATCAATCATATTATTCTTATTAATAATATTATTATTATTAATATTAGTATTCTTATTAGTATTATTATAAAATATTACTTAACCTTTTATTTAAAGTTGATAAATTAGAATAAATATATAAATTAGAAAACCATATATATATAACTGGAAACCAAAACTAATAAACGAATGTGAAATATAATTTTTTTTGAATTAGAATTCTTACTTAGAATTTTCTTGTTTATTTTAGAGGATTATAAAAATTCAAAAATGCGAGGACAAAGGCTGGAAGCATGTGGCTAGAAAGGCAGTCCTTTTAGAGGACAATAAAGAACTGTGAGTAGTGTTAGATAACTAGTATCATCCGCCTGCATTCATGCATTCACGGCTAAATGTTATCATGCATTATTTTGTTGAATTGCCATATCGTGCTGCACTATTTGTTGATATTAAAAATTGCTTGATTATCTGTGATGTGATATTGTTGTGCCTTGTTTGTGTGGAATTGGGATGAAGTGGGTCACCATGGGTTTGTGAGACTGTTACTGTTATATGGATCCTGATTCTGATTTCTGTTAGCCGGGTAAATGGGAGATCGGCGCCCCCGTGTGCACCTACTGTTCTGATCTGTATGATATGGAAAACCACAGGTTGGCTTCTTTTTTTGGGCGCACCTGATAATCTAGATTTGATCGCAGCCCGCAGGGTGGCCTCCTGTTGTGAGCGCCTGATGATCTAGATTTGATGGAGACGACCGGGTTGCCTCCTGTTGATAAAAAAAAAAAAAAAAAAGAGAGAGAGACTGGAAAAATAATGAGAGGACTGGTTGTGTGAGGATTAAACCGGTCGGCCAGAATGGGGGATTGGCTCCCTGGTGCACATGTGAGAGGATGGGCCATGTGGGAGGACGGCTCATCGGGTTTCGGTGACTCCACTGACTAATTTCCACGTGATGTGATTATATGAAGGTGATAATATTTGTGATTGCTGTTGTATTGCCATTTGTGTGCCAAACTGCATGATCACATAATTTAACGGGTGACCACATAAAATTATTTTAGCATTTTTATGATTGTGTGGGGTGAGAGAGTTATCTAATTCTACTCACTGAGTTTAATACTCACCCCCCTCCAACCCTCCCCAGGTAATAGATGGAAAGAAGAATCGTGGAGTCTAATTGAATGAACGAGATATGGATCGATAAGAGTAATAATCATTGTATTAAATATGTAAATGCAAAGAATAGTGAATTATGGAGTAGAGTTCCGCAATTGTATTCCAACTGAGTTGTAAATGAATAAATAAAGTATAGACATTTATTATTTGGATATATTTGTGAAATAAATTATTGGTCCTGAATCCACAATTACGAATAGCATATGAGTTTTAAATAATTTAGGCTTACTACGGGCTTCGGGGGCCTTAAGCCCATCCAGGTCCTAGTGCCGGTCCGGCCCACGAAAATGGGTCGTGACAAAGTTGGTATCAGAGCATTAAGTTGGGCCTTAGGAATCAATTGCGGAACATAGGAAATTGAATATAAAACTCCTACGTTGGGATCGGCCGTAACCAACAAAGGAGAGACACTAAATAGGAGACGGTCTTAATGCAGGTGGACGCACTGTGCACTAAGACAGTTACAGAATCATAAATAAAATAAATAATAAGAATAAATAAATAAATGAATAAATAAATGGGGAAGGATAATTATATCTATAAATAATGATATTTTAGAAGTTAGTTAAAGCTTTGAGACACAGAAGAAATTAGAAGGAAGTGCGGTGGCCTGATCAACCAGTGTACTCTTTCTAATGGAAATTGTGTCCTTAGCTTAAAAATTTAAATTTTCTCCTATGGAATAACATTTAGATAAGAGGATAAGTGATATGTGTTTAATAGGTTGAAGTAAATAATAAAAGCATACTAGTGTTATTTATTGTATGTTGACTGTGGAGTACATGCTTGAAATTGCATAGATTTGTATATATGTGTATGTACAGCAGGGGTATATTGAGAATGGGTTGCTAGTCTTAATTGATAAAAGAGTTAAATGATTCGGAGTCAAGGACATTAGGATCTATTTAATGAGGGTATTGATTTTGGCATATTTGTTTGATGAAGTTTACATGATATGGTTGGTGGAATTTATTAGAACTATGGAGATAAATCATTTTTCTGGATGGGATATATATTTTGATCAGTACATTTACATGAATGATATTTATAAGGTTTAAATGATAAATGATTTGGTGTGATTTGCAATAATAATTGATGATGAGTGTTTTTCGTAAGAAATAATGTTGGTGGAATTATATCAAGTGCTTGTTAATTACGAGAAATAATTACTGTTTATTGGAGTAAAGAGTATTGTGGTAATAATCAACTATTTCTTTCAAGTGTATGACTATGGGGAATGATATAAATTATTGTGGTTATAAGAAAGGTAAATTGTGATTCTTAGTAAGAAATGAATTGCTTTAATCTTTATGTACCTAGTAACGGATATTGTGTGGATTGTGGCACCTTATGGGTTAATAGGACATGATTATGAATTAAATTCAACGAGATTTAGTCTTTTGATATTTAAAATAATGGTTGCATTCTAGACGTTATGTAAGTTATAAATAAGGACTATTGTTTAATGAGAGATTCTATGATCCGAGAAGAAGTAAATGACTCATAAAAAGAAATTAAGATGATTATGTTATATAAATAGTGGGCCATGACAGTTATGTGCATTGATGAATGATATAGGACATTAAAGGATAATCGTCCAACTATGGACTTGATGTTACACCAATGAATTAGATAAATAAGACTGGATCTAGTTCTATTATTGTATGGATATTAAGAAAAGAATTAACTACAAAAATGTGAGGAGTATAGATGAATAGGATTTAAATGAGGATAATTGGTATTTAGAATTTTGACAAATTAGGAATAACTACTATTAAAGTGATAAAAAAAAAAAGTGAAATACTATTAAGGGTAGAATGATGGAACATGTATATTATTGAAGGTAGGAAAATGGCTTTGAGGTTTAAAATAATTATCACTGTCGGTGATAATTCTAATAGAATATTAAACAAATAATTGATAATGTTATGACCAAACTTTTGAGTTGAGTTAATCGGGTCTTGCGAGGTGAGTTTAGAGAATTTAGTGGTTCATAAATAGTAAATTTAGAATCTAAAAAGAGATAATGTAGGAAGCTATTGAATGTTTGGTGATAAACGAATAGATAAATAATTCAAGGATTGTAATTCCGATGACGAAAGAACTTGGTACTTATATTCAGAAAGAAAGATAGACTTTCTACTTGAGAGCAAGAGATAAGAAAATTCTGACTTCTGTAATTTGATAGCATCTAGTTGGAAATAGTTTTATGAGTTATATTAATTGAACCCATATGTTGAGCTCATAGATATATTATGTGCATGTGATAAGTGTTAGAAATAACTGGGAATAAGAGTTGAAAAAGGATATGGGACTTAACTTGAGATGACAACGAATGTGAATAAATTTAATTTCTAGCCGTAAAGCAATTAAAATAAGGAAATTCTATTAATTAGTGCAACTTTTGCAAGTTACTTGTTTTATTGGATAAAGAAGGAAAAATTATATTTTATGTCCTTAGTAGAACGTAAAGGTAATTAGAGTATTTTCATTTATTAGTAAGCTAGCTGGGTTTTAATTTACTATTTGTTTGGGATATTGAAAATTTGTGTAAGAGCAAACAAGTAGATTTGGAATAATTTTAGCAAATTTAGTGAAAAGAATACACGCAAGTATTTAAAGATTGAAAATATAGAGTATAGGATTAGTGGATGTGCTAACAAGACGATCTAAGAGTATATATTAACTATACTTGACGACTAACTTAAGTGTGTTAATCTGGTGATTTATTAATTTAAAATTTGCTCCTGGAATTATTGAGATATCAATTAGGATGAGAGTGATTAATATATGATTTGGAGTCAATGTAAAGCTATTCTGAATTTCTTAGCAATTGGTGGAAATTATGATTGAATGAATAAAATTGTGTTATAAATGGCAATTTGTGATATAACTTGTGGTTTAAAGGAATACTTAATTAGTTAGGTCAATTCGAGGACTGGTACATTCTAACTCAGATGTTGAGGAATTCAATGAGGTATTAACTTTGTTTGGAGTAAGAATATAGAGAGAACATAATTGAGGTTGAGGATATTCCTAGATCGTGTTAGGTATAAATTTTATAGATGATAGACATTAAGATAGACTTGGAGAAAAGGAATAACCCAATGATATTATTGTCTGAATATTCATAGGCATTCATGGGATTAAGAGTAAATATAAAATAAAGGACATAGTCTAGTCAGGAGTTGAATTATGGGTTTAACATTCTTAATCATTTACTTAGCTAGAGCAAAAGACACTACTTGTTTAGGATTCTTGATTTCTAGATAAGTAAATTTCGGTCTAAAAGGTTGATTAAAGACAAAAGAAATAGGTAAATTGGTTTGGAGAATTTTTCATCACGATTCAGCTTGTAAAAAAAAATAAAATGTAGGCTGGATTTCTTTATGGAATTGAGTATAATTGAATGGCGTTTGCAAATTTTCGAAAATGAATTAAGAATTATCTGGCATGACAATAGTTAACTTGGCTAGTTGCATAAGTTCTTGTCATAATTAGTTAAGAAATAGTATGGTATGACAAATTGGAAAGAGGAACAGAGAAGTTAAAACTAAATTAGGGACTTGACTATGAGTTTAAATTTTCTCTATATAGTTGATGTACTATTTGTTTTTATGAGGATTCTCATTAGTAGGATTTGAAAGGAGATTATATATCTTTCGTTGGAAAATGGTTAAGGTGATAAATATGTGATGAGATTGGGATAGAAGTCAGGATCTCCTATCAGTTGATAGCAATTAGCTAGAGAAATGTCATGATTTTGTTTGAAATAAGCTTGTAGTAGTGGTAAGAATTTGTTCTCTTTAATTAGAAATGATCAAATAGTACTTAATGGCAGAATTTGATAATAATCGAAAACCTCCTTGAATTAGCAGCAACCATCTTATCTAATTTTAAATTTCTTCCATGATTATTGGAATAATGATATTAATGTTTGGAACCGATGGAAAATGGATGAGTCAGCTTGTAGGTTTTGAATTTTGAAATAAGGATTCTAAATTGGGATAGTAGTAAATTTGAATATGTGGATTCTTGTATCAGAAGATTTAATACTTGGTTTGTGTATTATTGTCTTATTGAGTGATGATCATTGCCTATAATAGCCAGTGAGAGCTAAATGAGGCAATACATCAATGTGGGTTACATGATATATAACTAATGAGATTAATAATTCTTACTTGAGCAGAGGTTATAAGGGACTTAAATTCTTACGTGTAAAGGTGAATATTAATGTCGAATCTGTGCCTTGGGTTATGAATATTTGACTTGAGTTGATGAATTGTGGATATAGTACAACTCAAATTTACATTAATTTTGGTGATAAGGAAAATATCTAAACTTTGGGGATGAGTTCAGCTCATAATCATCCTACCCTCTCTATAAATTAGATTTTCTTCCCGTGCCTGTTTATTGGGTTGTCTTAATTAATAAATCTAATAAAAATTAGTTTCACCACTCTGACTAATGAACTCAAAATATTTACCTCATCGTCTTGATTCACCCTTCTAGCTGCTCAGACGAACAAGTATCCTCCTAAATGTGAATGCAATAACTTTTAGCAGTTGCAGCATTATGTGAGAAGCACAACTATCATTGTCGTAAACAACTATTGCATCCTAGTTTCTTGTTACTTTCAAAATTCGAGGACGAATTTTTTTTATAAGGGGGGAAGACTGAAACAACCCGAATTTTTATTTTCAAAATATTTTCCAATTAAATTTAATGAACCGACAGCCTGTAAATTTATTTAAATATTTTAATGCGAATACTGTGAGAAACCGATTGAAAAAGCCGAAAACCAATTGAAAACCAAAGATTTGGGCCGAATTGAACCGGTTCGACCCAAACCATCTAGAAAAATCTCTTGTTTTTTTTATTCTCCAACGCAAACCTCACCCCCTCACACCCTCACCAGCGCTGCACCTCCACTCCACCGACACAGCCACCGCGCCACCTCCTCCTCTCTTCTTCTTCTTCTTCTTCTTCTTCTTCTCTTTTCTTCTTCTTTTCTTTCTTTTCCCTTCACTGCGTCTGCGTCCTTGGCGAGACAGGGCAGCAGAGTTGCGCCCACCTCCAGCCCGATCGGACCTCCTCGCGCGCCACCTCGCTGCAGCTCGACGCCGCAGTCTCTCCGCCAGCTCCTCTGTCAGATCGCGCCGCTACACTGGTTCTCTTCTGCCTTCGATCGAGCAAGGGCAGCACCACCACGAGCTCCACCTCCATCGCGCCTCCTCTCTCGCTCTCTCTGCCACCGCCAGTCGCCGCCGCTTCACGCAGCTCCTGCGCGCGACTCCGGTTAGTGCTGCTACCAGTTTTGGTCGATCCAGTGAATGCTCTTTCATTTCGTTCCATTGAGATTGGTTGAAGCCCAGTCGATTTGGTTTCGTCACCGATCAAGCAAACTCCGGCAATAATATTTTGTTTGGGTATGAATTTATTTTATTAATTGTGGTTAATTAATTTAATTTTAGTAATCTTGGTTAGTTAATTTAATTTTAGTAATATTAGTTAATTAAATTAATTTTATTATTTGAAGTTAATTAATTTAGTTAATTTAATTTATTAATTGTGAGTAGTTAATTGATTTATAATATTAGTATTGATTTAATTAAGGAACCTTGATAATGATATATTAATAGAATTTAAGTGTGGATTAAGGTAGTTTAGATATAATGTTATTGTAAATTATAATTTTGATTGTGCGGTGATGCTGAGATTGAAGGAGGGTGAGAAATTTGATTTGATTGATTGCCCGATGGATGGGCTGTGTGGTTTGATAAATTGTTGATATTTTAACAGGTGGATAGTCCAATTGTTAGGGGAGATGCTGCCGAAATTTCGGTAGAAATTAGATTATTTTTAGGACTTTAATAGATAGTACGAATAAAATTATTATCGTTAGTAAGATTATATTATCAATCATATTATTCTTATTAATAATATTATTATTATTAATATTAGTATTCTTATTAGTATTATTATAAAATATTACTTAACCTTTTATTTAAAGTTGATAAATTAGAATAAATATATAAATTAGAAAACCATATATATATAACTGGAAACCAAAACTAATAAACGAATGTGAAATATAATTTTTTTTGAATTAGAATTCTTACTTAGAATTTTCTTGTTTATTTTAGAGGATTATAAAAATTCAAAAATGCGAGGACAAAGGCTGGAAGCATGTGGCTAGAAAGGCAGTCCTTTTAGAGGACAATAAAGAACTGTGAGTAGTGTTAGATAACTAGTATCATCCGCCTGCATTCATGCATTCACGGCTAAATGTTATCATGCATTATTTTGTTGAATTGCCATATCGTGCTGCACTATTTGTTGATATTAAAAATTGCTTGATTATCTGTGATGTGATATTGTTGTGCCTTGTTTGTGTGGAATTGGGATGAAGTGGGTCACCATGGGTTTGTGAGACTGTTACTGTTATATGGATCCTGATTCTGATTTCTGTTAGCCGGGTAAATGGGAGATCGGCGCCCCCGTGTGCACCTACTGTTCTGATCTGTATGATATGGAAAACCACAGGTTGGCTTCTTTTTTTGGGCGCACCTGATAATCTAGATTTGATCGCAGCCCGCAGGGTGGCCTCCTGTTGTGAGCGCCTGATGATCTAGATTTGATGGAGACGACCGGGTTGCCTCCTGTTGATAAAAAAAAAAAAAAAAAGAGAGAGAGACTGGAAAAATAATGAGAGGACTGGTTGTGTGAGGATTAAACCGGTCGGCCAGAATGGGGGATTGGCTCCCTGGTGCACATGTGAGAGGATGGGCCATGTGGGAGGACGGCTCATCGGGTTTCGGTGACTCCACTGACTAATTTCCACGTGATGTGATTATATGAAGGTGATAATATTTGTGATTGCTGTTGTATTGCCATTTGTGTGCCAAACTGCATGATCACATAATTTAACGGGTGACCACATAAAATTATTTTAGCATTTTTATGATTGTGTGGGGTGAGAGAGTTATCTAATTCTACTCACTGAGTTTAATACTCACCCCCCTCCAACCCTCCCCAGGTAATAGATGGAAAGAAGAATCGTGGAGTCTAATTGAATGAACGAGATATGGATCGATAAGAGTAATAATCATTGTATTAAATATGTAAATGCAAAGAATAGTGAATTATGGAGTAGAGTTCCGCAATTGTATTCCAACTGAGTTGTAAATGAATAAATAAAGTATAGACATTTATTATTTGGATATATTTGTGAAATAAATTATTGG
Organism: Jatropha curcas; assembly: GCF_041381405.1. Classification (NCBI taxonomy): domain Eukaryota; kingdom Viridiplantae; phylum Streptophyta; class Magnoliopsida; order Malpighiales; family Euphorbiaceae; genus Jatropha; species Jatropha curcas. The sequence goes on from NC_143155.1 coordinate 17,832,988, forward strand.
TCCTGAATCCACAATTACGAATAGCATATGAGTTTTAAATAATTTAGGCTTACTACGGGCTTCGGGGGCCTTAAGCCCATCCAGGTCCTAGTGCCGGTCCGGCCCACGAAAATGGGTCGTGACAATAATAATTACTATTTTTTTAATCTGTGTGAAAATAGAAAATAAACTATTTTTTTAGACGGAAAGAGGATTATTTTAACTGTAAGTATCAATGAAAATAATAAATTAAAGGATTAAGTAATAATTTCATATTAAATGTGAATAATTGAATAATATTAAATAATAATTTCAGATTATAAGACAATTATTCAACCATTTAACAATATAATAGCACTAATTCAATGTATTTATAAAAGATGAATAATTAAAATAACCAAGTTGGTCTAAGTGAAAATAATTTAGATATTTTAATAAACGATCGAGTGTTTGATCTGAACGAAGAAAATTTTTATCGAGAGTCATTTCCTTTTATGGATACGACGCGTTGCAATCAGAATTAGTTTTAATATAATGGATTAAGAACACTTGTGGTATGAAAAAAAAAAGTAATTAGAATCAAATTTTAGGGATCAAAAAGTAATTGTACCACTTTTGACAAAAGGAAAGCAGATACATTGAACCTGGACATACGAAACTGAATCTATAAAAAAGACAAAGGAGAAACCTTTTGAAGCATTGCCATTTGCCAGAATTATAATAAACAAACAAATTTGTAAAAAAAAAAAAAAAAAAAAGCAGCAGCAAGCAATGGCCATAGGCAAGGTAGAGGAGAAGGAGCAGCTTATCCTAAAGAAAAGAAACGAAGAGCTAGAAACAGCGCTCAAGGAAAGCAAGCAGAGGGAAGAGCAGATGAGAGAAGAGCTGCAGAAGACATGGCGGAGACTCCAAGTGGCGGAGGAAGCGGAGGAGCGGCTTTGCACACAGTTAGGTGAGCTAGAAGCTGAGTCTGTTAATGAGGCGCGTGCGTACAACGCTCGAATCCTTTCTCTCCTGGACCAGCTCTCTCAAGCTCACCATCTCATCCATAATCAATAAATTAACAATTGAAGTATATAAATATATAATTTGTGTGTATTAATTAAGTAGTTTAGATCTCTTGGACTCTTCTTATTTGTTCTTAAAAGAGTCTATTTTCATCTCAAAAAATATCCGAGATTTGATTTCTTTATTTGTGTTTGAAATTGGGATTGGGAAGACAGATTCTGTTCGTGTGGCCTTTTTTTTCCCCTTTGGCAATTGAATTTCTGGCTTTAAATGATTCTGGAAAATTGGATTTTGCCTAAGAAATACATTCAAGGGAATAATGATTCAGTTCAATTAATGAAATTTGTAAGAGAAACTGTGAAATATTTGTTTCTTCTTCGGGGATATTATGGTAGAATGCTATTCCCTCCTTTTAAGTTTTTGACTTTGAAACTAAATTATCCCTTGATTGAAATAAAATTTATTCCTCGTATAAAAATCACTTTGGGAGAATTAATTTCTTCCCTGATTATTATATAAAAATTTTAAACGATTTATATTTTAATACTTATATTTTAAGACAAATAGAATATTTTATTATATGTAAATAGTAATTAAACAGTAATTTAGTTAAACCGTATTGAATTTAGTAAAATCTTTCAATTCAAGGAACCTACTCTCTTTATTGGTTTATGATTCAATTCAAACTGATTCAAGTCTTTGAATATTGATTAACTATTGTGTAATAACTTCTATTTTTTAATATTTGTTCGCTGTTAAACTTGAGATTTAAAAATCTCTTACTTAATCACTATTTATTGGTCACGTATTAACAAAGGCAACTTGTTTCCATATTTAAAACCTTGCTCTTCTTCCTTTTATTAATGATGATCTGTTCTTAGATTTGCATTAATAAAAGTTTATTTTATTTCATTTAAAAAAAAAAGAAATAAAAATCTCCAACTTAATAAAACTAAATGCTGTTTATTTTCATGTTCATTTATTTTTCACCATTCCAATTTATGTCAAATTGAAAATAGGAACACGTTTAGTCTTATATTACCTTCTAGAATAATGTTAAGAGGCTAATGAAAAGTCTCATGTTGAACTCTTTTCGCGACGTAGATATTACTTCTAGAACAATGTTTGAAGCTAATGAAAAGTCTCATGTTGAATTCTTTGAAAGTCAAATATATAAATTCTTTGTTATATTTTTTTTATTAACAAACAGAGTCATTTTCAATTTTCATTTTCAACCATTTAACACTTGTATAACTATCTATCTATACTATATATAAATGTGAGAATAGAGGAATAATGTGATTTCCGATTTCATTTTTAACGAACTTTGAAATATCTAAAATAGTCTTAATCATAACCAATTAAAAAATTACATTTTATTAGTTGGTTAGATATAATTTATTAAGTTCTTTTTTAAATTAAGCATCTTAGAAAGTGCTAATTAAGCATTTCAAAATTTTAAGCTTTATTTTTAAAATTTATTTTTTAATATATGTATGATAATGAGACATTTAAAAATTTTCATATTTTATTTTTTTAATTTTTTTTAAATAATTGATTTTTTTACTATAATTTAAAATATTTTATTTAGATGAGACATATATATATATATATATATATATATATATATATATATATATATATATATATATATAATATTTTTTATATTCACATCAATCTCATGTGAAATTTTATTTTAACATTACACAAATTTAAATAATATAAGACAAAAGTTATAATATTTTATTCAGGAGAGAGATAAAACAAGAAAAAAATATATTTTTTATAATATTCTTCATATTTACATTAATTTCATATGAAATTTTATTTTAACATTGTAAAAATCTAAATAATATAACACAAAAATTATAATCAATATTTAATATTAAAAAAAAAGAACATTCAAATGGCTAAAAAAGGACACGGATAAATTTTTTAATCACGAATTGTCATTCGATTTTTTTGGCTAAAAAATAAAATAAAAATTATTATTTGAAAATTTTAATTTAATTTGTTAGCTTCATTTTTTAAAAAAATTTTATTGGTACTATTATATTCCTCGACAATACTATTTTCGTTATCATATGTTGATGCAATGACATATAATGATTTGGTTTTCATATTTAAATAAAAATATTCAAAATCTGAGTCTTTTTCAAATTAAAAAATATACATTATAATACTTTATAATAATAATATAGTATATAATTTATTATCTATACTATATATAAAAGTAGGAATGAGGGAAATAATGTGATTACCTATAATAACCTTAGTGAAATTTTAAAAATTCTAAAATATCTTTTTGGATAATTGATAATAATTTGAATTTATTAAATAACATGAGTTTTTAATAATTGATAAATTATAATATTAAATTATTAATCAAATTGAATTTTTTAATAATTTTTAATTAATTGATGTAAAAAGTTTACATTTGATTATTTCTCAGTTTCATAATGAATTAACTACTAAAACAATCAACAATTATATTTATGAAATACCCCGAATTTTTATTTTCGAAACTTTCGAATTTTTATTAAATCAAAAATCTCGATTTTCAACTATATGGGCTATAAATACCAAACAATTTCAATTGGAGCCCAAGGTTGGGAGTTGGGCCTAAGCCCAAATATATCATCGGAATTTTCAATTTGAGAACGGTTAAATTTTTGAAAAAATAATACGAAACCTCGTAATTTAACCTATTAGGAATATATACAAATTAATTATCCTAAAATCAAATAGTGTTACTATTAATATTTTATTATTATTATTGAGTAAATGGAAAAAAATTTACGGAACCTAACTAAAACAATCGAAATAAATCAGACCTAGAAATCAAATTGATTTTGTCAAAAACTAGCTTGAATTTTCTGCAAACCAAATTAAATCGGGTCAAACAATTGATTTGGACCAAACCGGTTTGAATCGAACCGGAATGGCCTAGAAATTGCTAGAAACTGCCTTTCTTCTTATTTTTCTTTCTCTTCTTCTTCTCCGCGCGTTCTTCTCTGTCTCTTCTCCGACCTCCAGCCTCCGGCCACCAAAATCGGCAAGCCATAGCTCTAAATTGAAGAGCACAAAGAAAGGAAGCCATTTGTAGTCTCGTTTTGCGAAAATAGAGCTTGAAACGAGAAGAAATCGCGTTAGAAGCAGCGCGACACCGTGCAAAGCCATTTTCGGCGATTCTCGCTGTTTTCGGCGGACACAGCCAGCGAGGAGACCTCTAATCGACTCCTCTTGGTCTTGCGCGTGTCTTCCTCCCTTCAGTTCCGACGATCAGGCTTCGGTGGTGAAATCACCATTGACGGCGGCGCCAAGCTTCGGGTGGCATCGGTTTAGGCCAAATGGGCCACCGACTCAACAAACGGAGCATGGATTTGTGTCCTTGGTGAAATTTCGACTCTAGGGGTGTACAAATTGCATGTTTCTGGGCAGCGATGATTTCCGGCCACCGTGAACGGCGGTAGACGGCGGCGCTCCGGCGAGCCTCCGGCGAGGCCCAATGGACAGAATCTTCCTCTCCTCGCCTGGATTGTGGATTCGTCATCCGATTTTCATTCGGTATGTTCTAAGACTCAATCCTCAATTTGTTTTGTATAGATTTCGAATTAATTAACTAATGAATTTAATAGAGTAATTAAGTAAATTAATTTGAATAACAAGAAATTAGGTTATATAGAACATTTTTAGTTTTTTTTTAAAATAAATTAAATTGATTAGCTTGCGGTAATTGCGATAGCCTGATATGTTTAGTTGGTTGGTTTAGAATTTTAAAATAACGTAATTGCAAATTAGTTTAAACCATTGTCAAATAAATTACATGAGCTATAAACTGAAATGAGGGAAGAGTTGCGAAACCTGAAATGGCAGCATGCCATTTTAACTAATTAGCTTGAATAATTATTGCGGTATAATGCAAACGAAGTTATAAATTAAGTTTTTGGTGGAAAATGGGTTAAGTAGCATATGATGTATGAGTTTAATCAATAACTCAAGGTTTCTTTGATATAATGGCAGCTTCTAGCTATAGAAAATCATGGATTTTTTTGCTTGAACCAAGTTTATATTGTTGGAATAATTGTGCTCCTCATAACTTGTTGTGGATTGTTACTGTAAGCAAGAATGAAGAAATGAAAGCTTGATAAAGAGTACTATAATAGTTAGACAATATAAAACTATCAAATGAAGACAATTGAAATTAACATAATGATGTAAGTTTTATTCAATTATATATGTATTAAAGCTTTCATTTGTTTGGTAATTAGCTATTGAAGCTAGTTATAATTATATAAAGTAAAGAATGATTGCTATTACCACTGGAACATGATTGTTGTAAATTAATGGTTGAGTGTTGATATTGTTGTTTTGGAAGGAGGATGGGATTTAAAGTGATTGATTGCCCGACGGATGGGCTGTGTGCAATGATTGATAAATATATATTAATATTGTGATATTTGAGCAGGTAGATAGTCCAATTTTTAGGGGAGGTGCTGCCGAAATTCCGCTAGAACTTAGTTTAGTTTTAATTAATGACATAATTAATAAGTTTATTTAGAATAATTCTATAACTTAACACATAATAAATAGAGTGCTCTAATTATTTATTTATTATCTTTATTATTCATTTAGCTATTTAATTATTTATTTATTTTTATTGTTATTGTTTATTATTATTATCATTTATTTTATCGTTATTGTTTATTGTTAATAGTATTTATTTAATTATTTAATTGCATTTGAGAAATGGATGTCTAATAGTGCATTGCATTACGATATTCAATGGATCATTATGTCTGCATCTAATTGCAATGTTTGATTAGTTGTATTATGATAATACTATGCTTTGTTTGTGTGGAGTTGGGATGAAGTGGGTCACCATGGGTTTGTGAGACCGTTACTGTTATATGGATCCTGATTCTGATTTCTGTTAGCCGGGTAAATGGGAGATCGGCGCCCCCGTGTGCACCTACTGTTCTGATCCGTATGATATGGAAAACCACAGGTTGGCTTCTTTATTGGGCGCACCTGATAATCTAGATTTGATCGCAGCCCGCAGGGTGGCCTCCTGTTGTGAGCGCCTGATGATCTAGATTTGATGGAGACGACCGGGTTGCCTCCTGTTGGTATGGAAAAGAAAAGAGAGAATGGAAAAATAATGAGAGGGCTGGTCAAGTGAGGATTAGACCGGTCGGCCAGTATGGGGGATCGGCTCCCTGGTGCACACGTGAGAGGATGAGCCATGTGGGAGGACGGCTCATCGGGGGTTCGGTGACTCCACTGACCAATTTCCACGTGATGTGATTATATGAAGATGTTAATAATTGTGAGTGCTGGTGATATGCCATTTGTGTGACTGTCTGTGTGAGCATATAGCTAGTCGGATGACTAGATTGATATATTTATACATTTGTGTGAATGCATGTGTTGAGCAATAATTATTATTCATTAATAAACTCACATCTCTTTTGTTTAAATCTTTCAGGAAGTAGCATTTTCTAAATCCCAGCTATAACTCTGCTCTTTCAATGTTAAAAAGAAATTCTCTAATTTTAGTATTGATCTATTAAATAGATAAATGTCCGAAGGTTTATCTGTATAGATCTGTTAGTGAACTCCGCAGTTATAGGATTTGTATAATTTTAAGTCGTGTATTATTATAGATGAAATAATTTCGTGAGCCTATATTATAAATATAGTGTATTGTAAGCAGGGCGATTCGTAAATGTTTAAAATTTTATTGAGATAGTAAATTTTTAGTGTTTCAGGCTTACTACGGGCCTCGGGAGCCTTAAGCTTACCTGGGTCCTAGTGCCGGTCCGGCCCATGGAATCGGGTCGTGACAAAGTTGGTATCAGAGCTTAGGTTAGGGTTCTAGGACACAACTGCGGAGTATAGAAAATTTCTTTATGTTGGGATCGGCCGTAACCAACATAAGGAAGGAAACTTGTGATTTTCCTCCCTAGGGAATAGAGTAATACCTGATGGTAGTGGATTGGCCTGATCACCCAGTACACTACTTTTCATGCGAGCTCTATTCCTATAGTGAATAGGATGGTGTAGAGAATAAATAGATTTTTCATTTGTATGGCAGATTGATGAACTTTGGGTGATTAGGAATCGGTATTTTAGTATTCAGCTCGGCTACTGAATTTCTTTAGAATTTATTCAAAAGATAATCTTTTTAATTGTTTTATTTAGTTGATAATTGATATTTAAATTTAAAACACCATTTTGATTTTGAATTTAAATTATGTTATGACAAATAATCTGAAATTGATTAATTATGTAAAAAGTTATTTTCGTAAGTTGTCTATTTATATCACGGGGCCAGTTAGATGAAATAACAAGGTGAGTTGATCATGAGTGTGGTTAGAATTAAAAAAAAAAAAAGAAAAAAAAAGAAAAAAAGAGAATGTTTTGAGAAGAACAAGATGAAAGGTAGTAATGAGGAATGGTGATGTTAATAATAAGTAAGTAGACAATTAGTAGTTGAATTAAGGACACAAATGTTGGAAAAGTTTGAAGAGACAACTTTAGTTTAGAAGCTAGGTTGCAAAATAAATGGAAGGGATAACATTAGGAATGGACTTGAATGGTTTAAGGGTATAAAAATGGTATATATAGCAAAGTGTAATATATGTTAGGAGCAAGTGGTAGACAAATCAGAGTAATTTATAAATATCTTACTCGACTTGAATAAGAGAATATTGATTGATTAAGGACAAATGAGATAGGTAAGTTAAATATAGAGTTGACTCAAGCTAGTGATAGGTAGATGTAGGGCTAATTAAGACTTTTAATTAAATGTTAAGACTATAGTTTAGAAAATTCTAGTCCATGATATGGACAGAAAAGTGAGAAGTTATTAGTATATATGTATTAGGCGATAAGAAGCTAATGAGATTGATTTGATGTGATATTTGGGTGTTAAGATAGCATTAGGTCAGGACTTAAGAAATTTTTATAGAAGACATTTGTATTGATGTGTAATTAGATGAAAGCGTATAGTTAGCGTAAATAATAAGTTTTAGATTGAAATGTTGGTGATTAGATAGATCACGATTAACAATGATTAATAGACGAAATAATTAATAAGAATACTCTAATATATCTAGAATGGATTAATAGGCAACATAAGCACAATGGAAGGTTATCAAATGAGATTTGGGTTATTAACTGAAATTTGAACGATTAAAAGATGTTATTATGAAAGTCGATTTTAGTGGTAAGTATTAAGATAACTTAAGGAATAAGTACCAGAAAGAGACGCTGGCGGTTAAGTGGAAGGAGTGAAAATTTTTATAGGAGTGAAATAGCTAGGGACCGCAGTGATCTAGGAGCTATATAACAGATGAACTAGTCTATGGTAAAGATATCATAGGGACAATCGAATTGGTATAGATGAGAAACAAAGACAGTTATTTCGAAGTGCCCTATGATATAATAGACAACGGAAGTAACAGACGATTTTTCTTAAAGTTTTGAATTAAAGTAATAAGTTTTTGAATATTTGATCAATAAGAGTTTTAGTAAGTATATATGTAAATTAAATGATATAATTTTTATCACTATATATAAAATCAAATTTCAATTAATCGCTTTTTGTAAAATTATATGCTTGGTTTTCATGAAGGAATGTTTAAATTTTCAAATGAATCATATAATCTTGAATATATATATATACACATATAAATGTGCAACTTACTGCTAAACCGGTTTTAAGATAATATATTATTCAAAGAAAAATTTTCTAAAGATTTCAGTAGCTGTCTGAAACTAGTAATTGGAGATTTGGGTAATAAATTTAAGGTTCTTGTAAGTTTTAGCTAGGTGGCACTAAATAGGATGGTTGACGATAGAATTACAATTAGAATACCTGACACTTTTCTTTCTTCAGTTCATATTATCCACTCTTGAGTTGTCTCCCTAGTGATGGAAGTAATTTCTTATGACTTTGAATTCCCTATGTATCCATTCTTGCTCTCTCCTACTAGATTTCAATTCGAGGACGAATTGTCTTAAGGGGGGAAATTGAAATACCCCGAATTTTTATTTTCGAAACTTTCGAATTTTTATTAAATCAAAAATCTCGATTTTCAACTATATGGGCTATAAATACCAAACAATTTCAATTGGAGCCCAAGGTTGCGAGTTGGGCCTAAGCCCAAATATATCATCGGAATTTTCAATTTGAGAACGGTTAAATTTTTGAAAAAATAATACGAAACCTCGTAATTTAACCTATTAGGAATATATACAAATTAATTATCCTAAAATCAAATAGTGTTACTATTAATATTTTATTATTATTATTGAGTAAATGGAAAAAAATTTACGGAACCTAACTAAAACAATCGAAATAAATCAGACCTAGAAATCAAATTGATTTTGTCAAAAACTAGCTTGAATTTTCTGCAAACCAAATTAAATCGGGTCAAACAATTGATTTGGACCAAACCGGTTTGAATCGAACCGGAATGGCCTAGAAATTGCTAGAAACTGCCTTTCTTCTTATTTTTCTTTCTCTTCTTCTTCTCCGCGCGTTCTTCTCTGTCTCTTCTCCGACCTCCAGCCTCCGGCCACCAAAATCGGCAAGCCATAGCTCTAAATTGAAGAGCACAAAGAAAGGAAGCCATTTGTAGTCTCGTTTTGCGAAAATAGAGCTTGAAACGAGAAGAAATCGCGTTAGAAGCAGCGCGACACCGTGCAAAGCCATTTTCGGCGATTCTCGCTGTTTTCGGCGGACACAGCCAGCGAGGAGACCTCTAATCGACTCCTCTTGGTCTTGCGCGTGTCTTCCTCCCTTCAGTTCCGACGATCAGGCTTCGGTGGTGAAATCACCATTGACGGCGGCGCCAAGCTTCGGGTGGCATCGGTTTAGGCCAAATGGGCCACCGACTCAACAAACGGAGCATGGATTTGTGTCCTTGGTGAAATTTCGACTCTAGGGGTGTACAAATTGCATGTTTCTGGGCAGCGATGATTTCCGGCCACCGTGAACGGCGGTAGACGGCGGCGCTCCGGCGAGCCTCCGGCGAGGCCCAATGGACAGAATCTTCCTCTCCTCGCCTGGATTGTGGATTCGTCATCCGATTTTCATTCGGTATGTTCTAAGACTCAATCCTCAATTTGTTTTGTATAGATTTCGAATTAATTAACTAATGAATTTAATAGAGTAATTAAGTAAATTAATTTGAATAACAAGAAATTAGGTTATATAGAACATTTTTAGTTTTTTTTTAAAATAAATTAAATTGATTAGCTTGCGGTAATTGCGATAGCCTGATATGTTTAGTTGGTTGGTTTAGAATTTTAAAATAACGTAATTGCAAATTAGTTTAAACCATTGTCAAATAAATTACATGAGCTATAAACTGAAATGAGGGAAGAGTTGCGAAACCTGAAATGGCAGCATGCCATTTTAACTAATTAGCTTGAATAATTATTGCGGTATAATGCAAACGAAGTTATAAATTAAGTTTTTGGTGGAAAATGGGTTAAGTAGCATATGATGTATGAGTTTAATCAATAACTCAAGGTTTCTTTGATATAATGGCAGCTTCTAGCTATAGAAAATCATGGATTTTTTTGCTTGAACCAAGTTTATATTGTTGGAATAATTGTGCTCCTCATAACTTGTTGTGGATTGTTACTGTAAGCAAGAATGAAGAAATGAAAGCTTGATAAAGAGTACTATAATAGTTAGACAATATAAAACTATCAAATGAAGACAATTGAAATTAACATAATGATGTAAGTTTTATTCAATTATATATGTATTAAAGCTTTCATTTGTTTGGTAATTAGCTATTGAAGCTAGTTATAATTATATAAAGTAAAGAATGATTGCTATTACCACTGGAACATGATTGTTGTAAATTAATGGTTGAGTGTTGATATTGTTGTTTTGGAAGGAGGATGGGATTTAAAGTGATTGATTGCCCGACGGATGGGCTGTGTGCAATGATTGATAAATATATATTAATATTGTGATATTTGAGCAGGTAGATAGTCCAATTTTTAGGGGAGGTGCTGCCGAAATTCCGCTAGAACTTAGTTTAGTTTTAATTAATGACATAATTAATAAGTTTATTTAGAATAATTCTATAACTTAACACATAATAAATAGAGTGCTCTAATTATTTATTTATTATCTTTATTATTCATTTAGCTATTTAATTATTTATTTATTTTTATTGTTATTGTTTATTATTATTATCATTTATTTTATCGTTATTGTTTATTGTTAATAGTATTTATTTAATTATTTAATTGCATTTGAGAAATGGATGTCTAATAGTGCATTGCATTACGATATTCAATGGATCATTATGTCTGCATCTAATTGCAATGTTTGATTAGTTGTATTATGATAATACTATGCTTTGTTTGTGTGGAGTTGGGATGAAGTGGGTCACCATGGGTTTGTGAGACCGTTACTGTTATATGGATCCTGATTCTGATTTCTGTTAGCCGGGTAAATGGGAGATCGGCGCCCCCGTGTGCACCTACTGTTCTGATCCGTATGATATGGAAAACCACAGGTTGGCTTCTTTATTGGGCGCACCTGATAATCTAGATTTGATCGCAGCCCGCAGGGTGGCCTCCTGTTGTGAGCGCCTGATGATCTAGATTTGATGGAGACGACCGGGTTGCCTCCTGTTGGTATGGAAAAGAAAAGAGAGAATGGAAAAATAATGAGAGGGCTGGTCAAGTGAGGATTAGACCGGTCGGCCAGTATGGGGGATCGGCTCCCTGGTGCACACGTGAGAGGATGAGCCATGTGGGAGGACGGCTCATCGGGGGTTCGGTGACTCCACTGACCAATTTCCACGTGATGTGATTATATGAAGATGTTAATAATTGTGAGTGCTGGTGATATGCCATTTGTGTGACTGTCTGTGTGAGCATATAGCTAGTCGGATGACTAGATTGATATATTTATACATTTGTGTGAATGCATGTGTTGAGCAATAATTATTATTCATTAATAAACTCACATCTCTTTTGTTTAAATCTTTCAGGAAGTAGCATTTTCTAAATCCCAGCTATAACTCTGCTCTTTCAATGTTAAAAAGAAATTCTCTAATTTTAGTATTGATCTATTAAATAGATAAATGTCCGAAGGTTTATCTGTATAGATCTGTTAGTGAACTCCGCAGTTATAGGATTTGTATAATTTTAAGTCGTGTATTATTATAGATGAAATAATTTCGTGAGCCTATATTATAAATATAGTGTATTGTAAGCAGGGCGATTCGTAAATGTTTAAAATTTTATTGAGATAGTAAATTTTTAGTGTTTCAGGCTTACTACGGGCCTCGGGAGCCTTAAGCTTACCTGGGTCCTAGTGCCGGTCCGGCCCATGGAATCGGGTCGTGACAAAGTTGGTATCAGAGCTTAGGTTAGGGTTCTAGGACACAACTGCGGAGTATAGAAAATTTCTTTATGTTGGGATCGGCCGTAACCAACATAAGGAAGGAAACTTGTGATTTTCCTCCCTAGGGAATAGAGTAATACCTGATGGTAGTGGATTGGCCTGATCACCCAGTACACTACTTTTCATGCGAGCTCTATTCCTATAGTGAATAGGATGGTGTAGAGAATAAATAGATTTTTCATTTGTATGGCAGATTGATGAACTTTGGGTGATTAGGAATCGGTATTTTAGTATTCAGCTCGGCTACTGAATTTCTTTAGAATTTATTCAAAAGATAATCTTTTTAATTGTTTTATTTAGTTGATAATTGATATTTAAATTTAAAACACCATTTTGATTTTGAATTTAAATTATGTTATGACAAATAATCTGAAATTGATTAATTATGTAAAAAGTTATTTTCGTAAGTTGTCTATTTATATCACGGGGCCAGTTAGATGAAATAACAAGGTGAGTTGATCATGAGTGTGGTTAGAATTAAAAAAAAAAAAAGAAAAAAAAAGAAAAAAAGAGAATGTTTTGAGAAGAACAAGATGAAAGGTAGTAATGAGGAATGGTGATGTTAATAATAAGTAAGTAGACAATTAGTAGTTGAATTAAGGACACAAATGTTGGAAAAGTTTGAAGAGACAACTTTAGTTTAGAAGCTAGGTTGCAAAATAAATGGAAGGGATAACATTAGGAATGGACTTGAATGGTTTAAGGGTATAAAAATGGTATATATAGCAAAGTGTAATATATGTTAGGAGCAAGTGGTAGACAAATCAGAGTAATTTATAAATATCTTACTCGACTTGAATAAGAGAATATTGATTGATTAAGGACAAATGAGATAGGTAAGTTAAATATAGAGTTGACTCAAGCTAGTGATAGGTAGATGTAGGGCTAATTAAGACTTTTAATTAAATGTTAAGACTATAGTTTAGAAAATTCTAGTCCATGATATGGACAGAAAAGTGAGAAGTTATTAGTATATATGTATTAGGCGATAAGAAGCTAATGAGATTGATTTGATGTGATATTTGGGTGTTAAGATAGCATTAGGTCAGGACTTAAGAAATTTTTATAGAAGACATTTGTATTGATGTGTAATTAGATGAAAGCGTATAGTTAGCGTAAATAATAAGTTTTAGATTGAAATGTTGGTGATTAGATAGATCACGATTAACAATGATTAATAGACGAAATAATTAATAAGAATACTCTAATATATCTAGAATGGATTAATAGGCAACATAAGCACAATGGAAGGTTATCAAATGAGATTTGGGTTATTAACTGAAATTTGAACGATTAAAAGATGTTATTATGAAAGTCGATTTTAGTGGTAAGTATTAAGATAACTTAAGGAATAAGTACCAGAAAGAGACGCTGGCGGTTAAGTGGAAGGAGTGAAAATTTTTATAGGAGTGAAATAGCTAGGGACCGCAGTGATCTAGGAGCTATATAACAGATGAACTAGTCTATGGTAAAGATATCATAGGGACAATCGAATTGGTATAGATGAGAAACAAAGACAGTTATTTCGAAGTGCCCTATGATATAATAGACAACGGAAGTAACAGACGATTTTTCTTAAAGTTTTGAATTAAAGTAATAAGTTTTTGAATATTTGATCAATAAGAGTTTTAGTAAGTATATATGTAAATTAAATGATATAATTTTTATCACTATATATAAAATCAAATTTCAATTAATCGCTTTTTGTAAAATTATATGCTTGGTTTTCATGAAGGAATGTTTAAATTTTCAAATGAATCATATAATCTTGAATATATATATATACACATATAAATGTGCAACTTACTGCTAAACCGGTTTTAAGATAATATATTATTCAAAGAAAAATTTTCTAAAGATTTCAGTAGCTGTCTGAAACTAGTAATTGGAGATTTGGGTAATAAATTTAAGGTTCTTGTAAGTTTTAGCTAGGTGGCACTAAATAGGATGGTTGACGATAGAATTACAATTAGAATACCTGACACTTTTCTTTCTTCAGTTCATATTATCCACTCTTGAGTTGTCTCCCTAGTGATGGAAGTAATTTCTTATGACTTTGAATTCCCTATGTATCCATTCTTGCTCTCTCCTACTAGATTTCAATTCGAGGACGAATTGTCTTAAGGGGGGAAATTGAAATACCCCGAATTTTTATTTTCGAAACTTTCGAATTTTTATTAAATCAAAAATCTCGATTTTCAACTATATGGGCTATAAATACCAAACAATTTCAATTGGAGCCCAAGGTTGCGAGTTGGGCCTAAGCCCAAATATATCATCGGAATTTTCAATTTGAGAACGGTTAAATTTTTGAAAAAATAATACGAAACCTCGTAATTTAACCTATTAGGAATATATACAAATTAATTATCCTAAAATCAAATAGTGTTACTATTAATATTTTATTATTATTATTGAGTAAATGGAAAAAAATTTACGGAACCTAACTAAAACAATCGAAATAAATCAGACCTAGAAATCAAATTGATTTTGTCAAAAACTAGCTTGAATTTTCTGCAAACCAAATTAAATCGGGTCAAACAATTGATTTGGACCAAACCGGTTTGAATCGAACCGGAATGGCCTAGAAATTGCTAGAAACTGCCTTTCTTCTTATTTTTCTTTCTCTTCTTCTTCTCCGCGCGTTCTTCTCTGTCTCTTCTCCGACCTCCAGCCTCCGGCCACCAAAATCGGCAAGCCATAGCTCTAAATTGAAGAGCACAAAGAAAGGAAGCCATTTGTAGTCTCGTTTTGCGAAAATAGAGCTTGAAACGAGAAGAAATCGCGTTAGAAGCAGCGCGACACCGTGCAAAGCCATTTTCGGCGATTCTCGCTGTTTTCGGCGGACACAGCCAGCGAGGAGACCTCTAATCGACTCCTCTTGGTCTTGCGCGTGTCTTCCTCCCTTCAGTTCCGACGATCAGGCTTCGGTGGTGAAATCACCATTGACGGCGGCGCCAAGCTTCGGGTGGCATCGGTTTAGGCCAAATGGGCCACCGACTCAACAAACGGAGCATGGATTTGTGTCCTTGGTGAAATTTCGACTCTAGGGGTGTACAAATTGCATGTTTCTGGGCAGCGATGATTTCCGGCCACCGTGAACGGCGGTAGACGGCGGCGCTCCGGCGAGCCTCCGGCGAGGCCCAATGGACAGAATCTTCCTCTCCTCGCCTGGATTGTGGATTCGTCATCCGATTTTCATTCGGTATGTTCTAAGACTCAATCCTCAATTTGTTTTGTATAGATTTCGAATTAATTAACTAATGAATTTAATAGAGTAATTAAGTAAATTAATTTGAATAACAAGAAATTAGGTTATATAGAACATTTTTAGTTTTTTTTTAAAATAAATTAAATTGATTAGCTTGCGGTAATTGCGATAGCCTGATATGTTTAGTTGGTTGGTTTAGAATTTTAAAATAACGTAATTGCAAATTAGTTTAAACCATTGTCAAATAAATTACATGAGCTATAAACTGAAATGAGGGAAGAGTTGCGAAACCTGAAATGGCAGCATGCCATTTTAACTAATTAGCTTGAATAATTATTGCGGTATAATGCAAACGAAGTTATAAATTAAGTTTTTGGTGGAAAATGGGTTAAGTAGCATATGATGTATGAGTTTAATCAATAACTCAAGGTTTCTTTGATATAATGGCAGCTTCTAGCTATAGAAAATCATGGATTTTTTTGCTTGAACCAAGTTTATATTGTTGGAATAATTGTGCTCCTCATAACTTGTTGTGGATTGTTACTGTAAGCAAGAATGAAGAAATGAAAGCTTGATAAAGAGTACTATAATAGTTAGACAATATAAAACTATCAAATGAAGACAATTGAAATTAACATAATGATGTAAGTTTTATTCAATTATATATGTATTAAAGCTTTCATTTGTTTGGTAATTAGCTATTGAAGCTAGTTATAATTATATAAAGTAAAGAATGATTGCTATTACCACTGGAACATGATTGTTGTAAATTAATGGTTGAGTGTTGATATTGTTGTTTTGGAAGGAGGATGGGATTTAAAGTGATTGATTGCCCGACGGATGGGCTGTGTGCAATGATTGATAAATATATATTAATATTGTGATATTTGAGCAGGTAGATAGTCCAATTTTTAGAGGAGGTGCTGCCGAAATTCCGCTAGAACTTAGTTTAGTTTTAATTAATGACATAATTAATAAGTTTATTTAGAATAATTCTATAACTTAACACATAATAAATAGAGTGCTCTAATTATTTATTTATTATCTTTATTATTCATTTAGCTATTTAATTATTTATTTATTTTTATTGTTATTGTTTATTATTATTATCATTTATTTTATCGTTATTGTTTATTGTTAATAGTATTTATTTAATTATTTAATTGCATTTGAGAAATGGATGTCTAATAGTGCATTGCATTACGATATTCAATGGATCATTATGTCTGCATCTAATTGCAATGTTTGATTAGTTGTATTATGATAATACTATGCTTTGTTTGTGTGGAGTTGGGATGAAGTGGGTCACCATGGGTTTGTGAGACCGTTACTGTTATATGGATCCTGATTCTGATTTCTGTTAGCCGGGTAAATGGGAGATCGGCGCCCCCGTGTGCACCTACTGTTCTGATCCGTATGATATGGAAAACCACAGGTTGGCTTCTTTATTGGGCGCACCTGATAATCTAGATTTGATCGCAGCCCGCAGGGTGGCCTCCTGTTGTGAGCGCCTGATGATCTAGATTTGATGGAGACGACCGGGTTGCCTCCTGTTGGTATGGAAAAGAAAAGAGAGAATGGAAAAATAATGAGAGGGCTGGTCAAGTGAGGATTAGACCGGTCGGCCAGTATGGGGGATCGGCTCCCTGGTGCACACGTGAGAGGATGAGCCATGTGGGAGGACGGCTCATCGGGGGTTCGGTGACTCCACTGACCAATTTCCACGTGATGTGATTATATGAAGATGTTAATAATTGTGAGTGCTGGTGATATGCCATTTGTGTGACTGTCTGTGTGAGCATATAGCTAGTCGGATGACTAGATTGATATATTTATACATTTGTGTGAATGCATGTGTTGTGCAATAATTATTATTCATTAATAAACTCACATCTCTTTTGTTTAAATCTTTCAGGAAGTAGCATTTTCTAAATCCCAGCTATAACTCTGCTCTTTCAATGTTAAAAAGAAATTCTCTAATTTTAGTATTGATCTATTAAATAGATAAATGTCCGAAGGTTTATCTGTATAGATCTGTTAGTGAACTCCGCAGTTATAGGATTTGTATAATTTTAAGTCGTGTATTATTATAGATGAAATAATTTCGTGAGCCTATATTATAAATATAGTGTATTGTAAGCAGGGCGATTCGTAAATGTTTAAAATTTTATTGAGATAGTAAATTTTTAGTGTTTCAGGCTTACTACGGGCCTCGGGAGTCTTAAGCTTACCTGGGTCCTAGTGCCGGTCCGGCCCATGGAATCGGGTCGTGACAATTTATCTTTAATGATATCCATGAGTATTTATTAAAACTTTAATTCTATAATACATGTAATTATTTATTTTATTGCAATACCGGAGTATGTCCCTAACTTTTTTTTTTAACATTTGTGTAAACTAAATTATTATATAAAACAATGTAAATATTTCAAATATATGAGAAAAAACCACGGAAAAGTAATTTAAGAATTTTTAATATCAAAATAAATTTTTTTTCTTAAAAATATATTGTGACCGGATATTTAATATAAAATATGATGTTTTCTTTTAAAAGAAAAGCAGTATGAACATTTTTTAATAAATATATATGATAATAGGACATTTGAAAATTTTTATATTTTATTTTATAAATTTATTTTTTAAATATTTGATTTTATTTTTATTATAATTTAAAATATTTTATTTAGGGGAGAGATAAAAAAAGAAAAAAAATATATTTTTTATAACAAATTTTCAAATAGAATATACATAATTAAGTCTTTTAAAATTTTTAAAATTTTACTTTCAAATTTTATTTTTAAATAAAATAAATATGTGCATGTAGGACAATCAACAGTTGAAAATTTTAATTTTAAAAACACATGTAATATTTTAGTCTTACATATATGTATCTATATATATTGAAACATATTTATAAGGTGATATTGTAGTTATAATAAATTTTTAGATAAATGACGAAATAAATTAAGTTGAAATATGTGTATATACATACTGCTGTTTCATTAATTAATTGTTATATTCATATCAATCTTATATAAAATTTTATTTTAACATTATAAAAACTAAATAATATAAGATAAAAATTATAATCAATATTTAGTATTGAAAAATAAAAACGAGTATAAGTAAGAAGTAAAAAATGACATAAAAAATTGAATAAGTATGAATAACGAGTATAGTCAATATGCACCACACGTCATAAAAAGAGTAGTATTATATATATAAATGTGGGAATATGGAGGAATAATGAGATTTCCTATAGCGCCCTTAATAAAATTTAGGATATCCTAAAATAAACTTAGCCATAGTAAATTGAAAAATTACATTTTATTAGTTAATTGGATATATTTATAAAAATTATTTTTTAAGCCAATCATATGTGGTCCGATTGTTTTCTCACTTATCTGAGGAGGGAGAGGTATCAAGTTCAAATCCTCTTAACCACAAGTGTTTTTACTAATTTAGTGAGTCTAAGGGAGGGTTACTCCTTGTTGTCTAGTTCGCAGTATTATTTCAGCCCATCAGGTCTCCTAATGAATAAAAAAAAATATATTTTTAAATAAATACATATAAATAATTAAGCATTTCAAAATTTTAAGTTTTATCTTTACTAAATTTATTTTTTCATATATATATATATATATATATGATAATGAGACATTTAAAATTTTTTTTCTTATTTTATTTATTAAATATTTAATTCTATTTTAATTATATATTTTATTTAAGAGATAGATAAAAAAAGAAAGAAAATATATTCTTCTTATTAATATTCTTTTTTTCTTTATATCTGTATGATTTGATTCGATATTTAAAAATAAATATATAGAATATATATAATATTTTATTTAGAAAGAGATAAAAAAAGAAGAAAAAAAGTATATTATTTTTATTAATAGTTTTTTCTTTATATTTGTAAGATTTGATTGGATATATATTCTAAAAAGTAAATTTTTAAAAAGAATTTACGTACTTAAATCTCGGATGACAAACAGTTGAAAATTTTAATTTAAAAATATATATAATATTTTATTAATATATTTATATATCTATATACATTGAAACATTTTTTTATTATGTGAGTTTGAAAGAGTTATCCTCAATAAAAATTTTTTATTTTCTTTTTTGTTACTGAATAATTTGTAACTATTATTATTTTAATTTAGTAAGAGATTTATATCTCCCTTGCAATAAATAGATGGCCTATTGATGATTAAGTATTTTTAAGTTTCTTGATATTGTTTTATCTTATATCCTAAATCTTTTTGACTTAAAAAAAATAATATTTAGGAAACTGGAAAAAAAAAGCTAGAACTGTATATTTCTATTTGGGTCACTTTTGGGGTTTCAAGAATTTGTATGTATGTGCATATATTTCTTTTTCTGATGCACTGGATAAGTAATACCGTCACTGTAACCAAAGCGATTTCCATTATCAATTCAGAACATTTTAAAATAATTTATTATTATTATTCATTATAGTTATATATAGATATTGATTTGGGGTTAAGAGTGAGGTTCGAGATTGAGTGATGACTTAATTTTCTTTTTATACACCTATTAGGATTTTAAAAATATGTATTTATAAATTAGGGATCAAGAATTAGGTCTAGGGATTAGGTTGAACATTATTCTGGTACCACTTCATTATTTAAAAATAAAATTAAGTATATAAGAAGTAGCATTGTAATTAATTTGTACGACAAAGTATAATACAAATTAACCACTTGTATTTATTTTAATTTTAAAAAAACTTATGCCTTAATATTATATAGATAAAAAAAAGAGTATATAACGAGTATAGTTAACGTGTAACGCATGTCATATGAAAGACTGGTGCTATATATAAAAGTGTAAATGAGGGAAGAATAATGAAATTTTTAATATTGTCTTATGAAGATATCCTAAAATTTAAAGTTTTACTATTATTATCTTATTACATCTAATTATATTTGAACTTTCAATTATAAAATAATATTTGTATCCCTTGACCGTTGATTAATTATTTATTTAACGTGTGCTTCAGATAGTGATGCCTACATTAGGAAATAAATTAATAAATTTACTATTATTATCTTATTATGTTTAATTATATTTATTTTACTATTATTAATATTTTATTTCATTATATAATTATCTAAATTATTAATAATAGTTTAATAATTTTAATATTTTATTATTATATTTTATTATTTTTATTTTATTTACAATTATTGTAATTTATCTTCAACGTTGTTATTTTAAATAAATATATATATATGTAAATATGAGGCATTTGAAAATTTTAAATTTTTTAAAATTTATTTTAAATAAATATATGTAGATAATTCAGATTTTGATTTAAAAAGAATATGGTTAATTTTTTTTAATTACAAATTGTACTCTATTTTGGTTGGTCAAAAAATAAGATAAAAATAAATTTTTTTAAGGAAGAAATTATTATTTTTAAACATATCGAATTTAATTAGTTATATTGAAATTTTATTTTAATTCAAATCCTATTCTTTCTATTAGGGAATATAATTTTATTAATAATTTTTTAAAATAATTTCATGATTTTGATTGGCTAAAAAGATAAAATAAAATATATTATTAAGGTTGAATAGCCCTTGGATTGGTTGAAAGTTGCCAACTTACCTTTGAACCTTAATTTGGTTGTTCTTTTTTATTTTTTTTAAAATTATGGTGGTTATTATTATTATTTTGAATTTGTAAGAGATTAAATGAATCAAAATAATATAATGAATATATATATATATATATATATTCAATTTACTCTCTCTTTCTAAAAATCAGCCGCTTCTGTAATCCGTGTATTTAACCACTCTTGCATGAAGATTAAGACTGGCAGAGTACATCGAGGATACAAAGAGGAGTGAGGAGTGAGATTCTAGCTTTGTTTATTTCTTTTATTTCATTTATTATCTTTTGTGTTATGTTCATATTTGAAGACAATTTTAGCATAGAATGGAAAAATATTTTGTGAAGATAAAGATTAATGAAAAATATTTTGTTGATTTTATTTTGTTAACTAGAAAGTCTATATATACATCCTTTTATATTTTTTTAATACCTTTTAACTTGCACGACTCTTTTTCTTTTTTTTTTTTTTAAGAAATTTTTTATTTTATTTTATCTGTTTTTAAAATTTATTATTTTTTTATGATGTTCGTTGCACGTTGACTATATTTGTTATTCGTAATTGTATATTGCTCACTTTTAGTTATTATTTATACTTATTTTTATTTTTTTGTATTAAATATTTATTATAATTTTTATCTTATTTTATTTAGATTTTATTATATTGCAATTTATTTAAAATTCATTATAACTGTATATGTACAATTCTATAATATCACCTAATAATACATTTTAATATATATATATATATATATATATATATATATATATATACACACACTTAGACATATTAATAAAATATTATATATATTTTTAAAATTAAAATTTTCAACCGTTCGTCATCCCACACACACATATGTTCAATTTATTTTAAAATAAATTTTAAAAATTAAAAATTAAAAATTTTGAAAAAGACTTAATTATATATATTCTATTTGAAAATTTAGTTTTTAAAAAATATATCTAATCAAATTATACAAAAAAAAAATTCATATTATAAAAGAATTTACTTTTTTTCTTTTTTAATTCTCTCCTAAATAGAATATTTTAAATTATAATAAAAACATAATCAAATATTTAAAAATATATTATAGTTTGTTTTATTACGTGCATTGCACATTTCTGTTGCTCGTTTAATACTTATAGTTTATACTTGTTTATTTTCATATAATATATTAACTATTTATTATAATTCTCTCTTATATGTTTATATCTTTTTAATGTTACGGCTTCATTTTTTTTTATTGTGGATGCATAAATAATTAAAAATAAGTTAAATATTTTATCAAATTAAATGACAATAATTTTTGCAAGTGTACGAAATCGCAATAAGTAATATAGAATGAGAAGAGTATCATATCCACATTGATTGTATACCAAGTACCAAAATTATGTTAACCTATTATTATTTAAACGGCGATTTTGGGAAAATTAGGGCTCTCGGGGGGGGGGGGGGATATAATAAAAATTACCAACTTGACCCTTAGCCCAAGTGTTATTTTTGGTTATTTACTAAAATCCCCCTTTGGAGGAGATGGATGGATTGTTAGTGAGGACGATTTGGAAGATATAATTGGAGGGCATGTATGGTTAGGTTCCATTGTATACTTGGGGGAATCTGGTTTAAGAAACTAACTTCAGTAAATAACAGAGAATGAGAAGAAAACAAAGCAATTTTTGATTAAAAGAATCAAGGATTAAAAGCTACTAGGGATTTTGACTTCACTTAATTCTTTCCAATTTATTTTATTAGGTCATTAATCAATTTTAATTGTTCAAGTAGGGGAAACAACTCTAAAATCACTAATAAGCTTTCCCAAATAACTATTTTAATCTGGTCTAATTACCTATCTTCCAATAGCACAATCAAACATGAATTAAATCATTAAGTTTTATGATTTGTTTTGTGAATTCATAATCTAAAGTCATTAACTTATGAAAACCCCCCATGAGTCAAACCATATAGCTTCTGCATCAAGTTATTATTCTCATGTAATTTATTACCTTTTTCAAATCAAAAACCCTTCTCCTGATAGTGATTAATGAAATAAATCAATTCAGGGGAGAAACTCTGCCTGGAAGCATTAAGTTCAATAATAAATTATACTTTGAACAAAGAAAAATAAATCTAATATTATAAATTGGACAAGAAATTAAGCTACATCAAATCCTTAGTATGAGAGTTTAGTTCGACATAGTAATTAAATAAAACTGAGTAATACTTGATAAAAATTCCATAATCAATCAGAATAATGAAAGAATAAAACAAGATTAAGAGTTTAGAGATAAAAATTAGTCAACAATTAATTCTTGACGGCTTTCTTGAATCTTGGCATAAATCTTGAATACTTGAAGTCTTGGAGAGAGAGAAGAACAATAGAACAAAAATTATCAAAACTCGAGATATCTCTACAATTAATGGCTCCTCTCTTTATATAGATTTTCTGGGAGAAAATCCAACTCCGTTTAGGAAATAGAGTCCTCATTAAGTAAGAAATCTTTTTGGAAGTAGAAAACTGTTTAGGCTTTGAATTTCTTCTCAATTAGGACTCTTCCATGCGCCTAAACAGGATTAGAACTTGATTTGCAAGCCAAGAAAATATCTCAAGTGTAACATCCCTTCCCGGTCCACCCGTAAACTCGAATAAACCGAGTCGAGATGCTACAAACTGGTTGACTGTATGGCCTGACATGCTGAAATCATGATGTATACTGAATATAATAACATGCTGAGGTTGTTTACATTAATAATGTACTTAATATTTACAAAACATGATACTAGTTTGCAAAATGGAATGGGCCCAACTGTGTGCCCTGTACATGCCATAAAAAGGGTAGACAAAAGACACACATCCAAATGAGTAGCTACCCTGAAGACTGAGTCTTCTACAGATGAACTGCAGTAGTTGTAAGCTGACTCTCTACGGTCCAGACTCAAAACCTGCGAGTTAAACAGGTAACTCGCTGAGCAAATAAAGCTCAGTGGATATCTCAACATATAAAGAAACAATTAAGCACATACATAGATAGAAATAAGCATGTAAATGTATATGGATAATTAAACATATAAGCACATATAGCATGATCCTATCATTATACCTTGATTATCTTTCGTACTGTTTATAATACTGTATGATTCATGAAATGTTATGTCAAGATATCTGAATGGCTCCATAAGGTTATAGTGAAACCGAAGTGATAAGAAAAACTGTATGAAACTGGATGAATACTGTATGCTTGGCTGCTATGGCCCATATATAATCATATCCACTCAACGGCCTGTAGCCGGAGTATCAAACTGTATGGGGTGCAGATCTGCTATCCTATGTCGCGACATAGCCTTATCTACATGGTTTCTACCTAACCTCAATGGAGCATAATGGTGGTATGTCCATAGTATAACACAACATCATATTAATAGTTCATAACTTCATAAATCATAATGTATATTTGATTTCACATCATTTGCATGCTTGAATGTTGTTTTAATACATGTTCTCATGTTGTATTTTGGTGTTAAAATGATTGGAGGCATATAAGTGAAGCAAAGGAATACAATTGCATAGAAAATGAAGTCCAAAAGTGCATGAAAACACAAGTTGCGAGCGCGCCTTGCAAAGTCGCGAGCGCGTAGAGTGCAAAATGAGAGACAATGAGTTATCGGGCACAAGTCGCGAGTGCGCACTTGAAAGTCGCGAGCGCGTAGAGTGCAAAATGAGAGACAGTGAGTTCCCAGGCCAAATTCGCGAGCGCGCGATGAAGGTCGCGAGCGCTTACAGGCCAAGGGCCAAGTCGCGAGCGCGCACTTGAAAGTCGCGAGCGCGAGAAGTGCCAAATGAGAGTCAGTGAGTTTCAGGTGAAAGTCGCGAGCGCGCAGTGCAAATTCGCGAGCGCGAGAAGTGCAACGCGAGCTCATCATGCAAGTCGCGCGCGCGCGTCGCGTTTTCCAGCCTGCATAGTCTGTACTCTTTTGGTCATATCTCTCAATATACAACTCCGATTTGGATGATTCAAAAACCCATGTAAAGCTAACACATAGAGGAACAAATAAATCTTCTATGACACTTCCTAATTCCATCATTAAATGGGGTCAAAATCAAGATGAGGTTACTGGTAAAATTTCCAGCAAACCCTGTTTCAATATAAACTCAATATTTACTTCATTTATTCACTTCCTCCCCTGTTTTCTCACCATTACCAGTCCTCCCACTCAATATGAAGCAATATATTGTCTCACTAGCAACACACCACACAAATTCTCATGCAAAGAAAATGGAAAATGACAAGAGATATCAAACCTTTACTCCAAAAAGCTTGAGCTCTTCTTTAACTTCCTTTTTCTACAATCTTTGAACTCCCTTCTCCTATACACATCAGAATTCTTATAACTTATCTACAATATAGCTCAATTAGAGGTTGAATAACATAAAACTTCAAGAAATTCTACTTACTTGGAGAAAATAGAGGTTGCCTTAATGCTTAACTACCAGGAAAATGGATGGAGAAAGGAAGGGAAACGAAGGAGATGAAGAAGATGAAGATAAAGAAGACGTTGAAGATGAAGATGAAGAAAATGAAGAAAGCAAATTGAAATGGAAGTCTCGTATACTTCCCAACTGTCTCTTTAATTGTATGGTACAATTACCAAATAAGACCTACAGTTTCTACATGTTACATTTTAATACCTCAACTTTATTTTTATTCTCTTTTTTTTGCAAATAAGTCCTACTCTTTATACCTTGATCTTTTTCTCTCACTCAAGTAAGTCCACTTATAAACCCTTTCTACCCCAACCGGGTTTGGTTCAACTCGACTCAACTCGACTACTCGACTCTATGCACAGACTCGACTCAGTAGGATGTCACAATTCTCCCCTCCTAAATAAAAACTTCATCCCGAAGTTTACCTGTTGTGAACAATTGCGGATACTGTTGTCGCATGATTTCTTCAGATTCCCAAGTTGCTTCTTCTGTTTTATGATTCCTCCAAAGAACTTTGACCAATGCTATTTTCTTGTTCCGTAATTCTTTAATTTCTCTGGCTAAGATCTGAACAAGTTCTTCTTCATAAGTGAGATCCGGCTGAATTTCAATCTCTTCTGCTGATAACACGTGTGATGGGTCTGATCGATACCTCCTTAACATTGATACATGAAAGACATTATGAATCCGATCTAAGGTCGAAGGCAATGCTAGGCGATAGGCTAATGGTCCTACACGTTCAACAATCTCGTATGGACCAATGAACCTAGGGCTAAGCTTACCCTTTCGTCCAAACCTTAGGATCTTTTTCCATGGTGAAACTTTCAGAAATACTTTATCACCGACCGAGTACTCAATATCCTTTCTCTTTAAATCGGCATAGGACTTCTGTCGATCACTTGCTTCTTTCAGTCGTTTTCTGATGATTTCCACTTTCTCTTCTATTTCTCTAACCAAATCTGGACCCAAAATCTTCTTCTCATTAAGTTCTGTCCAACACACAGGTGTCCTACATGGTCTACCATACAATGCTTCATATGGTGCCATCTTAATGCTTGATTGGTAGCTGTTGTTGTAGGCAAATTCCATGAGAGGTACATATTTGTTCCAACTGCCTTCAAATTCTATAACACATGATCTCATCATGTCTTCCAGAATTTGAATGACTCTCTCTAATTGGCCATCTGTTTGAGGATGAAATGCAGTGCTGAAATGCAATTTCGTTCCTAATGCTTCCTGCAGTTTACCCCAAAACTTCGATGTAAACCTTGGATCACGATCAGATATAATGGATGATGGAACTCCATGTAGTCGAACTATTTCGCTAACATAAATTTCTGCTAACTTGTCCAGAGAATAGTCCATCCGAACTGGTAGAAAGTGCGCGGACTTAGTTAATCTGTCCACGATCACCCATACTGCATCATGCTTCCGCTGCGTCTGAGGTAATCCAGTAACAAAATCCATCGTGATCTGATCCCACTTCCATGTTGGCACTGTGATTGGATGAAGCAACCCGGATGGCAGTTGATGTTCTGCTTTTACTTGTTGACATGTTAAACATCTTGTTACAACATTTCCGATATCTTTCTTCATGCCCGGCCACCAATAGCCTTTCTTCAAATCCTGATACATCTTGGTACTACCTGGATGCATTGTGTATGGACTGTTATGAGCTTCATGCAGAATCTTTTGTCTAAGCTCCCCTATCTGTGGTACAACAACTCTGTCGTCATAGCATAAGACTCCACTGTTATCCAATCTGAATTTCCCACCATGATCTTCCTGTACCTGTTTCACCCATAGTGCTGTTTGTGCATCTTTCTCCTGTGCTTCTGCAACTTCTTGAACCCAAGATGGCTGTACTTGCATCTGTGCTAGAATAACTCCCTGCTGTTGCAACTCCATGCTAATTCTCATTGCTCTCAAAGCAAATAATGATTTCCGGCTAAGGGCGTCAGCTACCACATTAGCTTTGCCCGGATAGTAATTAATGACATAATCATAATTAGCCAGAATCTGCATCCACTTCCGTTGTCTTGAATTCAAGTCCTTCTGTGTCGGTAAATACTTTAAACTCTGATGATCTGTGTAAATGTAACACTTTTCACCATACAGATAATGCCGCCATACTTTGAACGCTAGAACAATGGCTGCCAATTCTAAATCATGGGTTGCATAATTCAATTCATGTGGCTTCAATTGTCTGGAGACATAAGCTACCACTTTTCTGTCTTGCATGAGTACACATCCTAACCCAATATGAGAGGCATCACTGTAAATCTCAAAGTCTTTACCTGACACTGCCTGGGTCAACACTGGTGCTTCAGTCAACTTTTTCTTCAAAGTGTCAAAACTCTGCTGACATCTATCATCCTATTGGAATACGACTGCTTTCTTCAATAATCTTGTTAAAGGTGATGCAATGATGGAGAATCCCTTTACGAACCTTCTGTAATAGCCGGCTAAACCCAGAAAACTTCGAACTTCTGTGACATTTCTGGGTGGTCTCCAATCAACAATAGCTTCAATCTTATGAGGATCCACTCTGATACCCTCAGATGACACCACATGTCCTAAAAAAGAAACTTCTTCCAGCCAAAACTCACACTTACTGAGCTTGGCATACAGCTGTTTATCCCTCAGTGTCTGGAGTACAATCCGCAAATGTTTATCATGTTCGACCTTATCTCTGGAGTAGACCAAAATGTCATCTATAAACACCACCACAAACTGATCCAGATATGAATGAAACATGCAGTTCATGAGATCCATGAAAACCGCTGGTGCATTTGTGAGACCGAATGGCATGACTAAAAATTCATAGTGACCATATCGGGTCCTGAATGCAGTCTTAGCGATATCTTCTTCCTTTATCCGCAAATGATGGTATCCCGACCTAAGGTCGATCTTAGAAAACATACCTGCACCTTTTAGCTGATCAAACAAATCATCGATTCGAGGCAATGGATACTTATTCTTGATGGTCCGTTTGTTCAGTTGTCTGTAGTCAATGCACAGTCTGAATGATCCATCTTTCTTCTTTACAAATAATACCGGTGCTCCCCAAGGTGATACACTGGGTCTGATAAAGCCTTTATCCAATAACTCCTGCAACTGAATCTTCAACTCTTTTAACTCTGCTGGTGCCATTCTGTAAGGTGCAATTGATACTGGTGCTGCTCCAGGATAGACATCTATGGTAAACTCCACTTCCCTCCTTGGTGGTAACCCTGGTAACTCTTCTGGAAATACGTCTGGATAATCACACACTGTTGGTATATCTTGCACTTCTGACTGTTCTTTCTCTGCCTGTAATGCACATACCAAGTATGCTTCACAACCTTTCTGAATTAATCTCTTTGCTGCCATGGCTGATATCACATTACCCAGAAACTCTCGCCGCTTCCCGACTACTGAAATCTCTTCCCCTGCTGTTGTATATAATGTCACCCTTTTCTTTGCACAATCAACTATAGCCTGGTGTCTGGATAGCCAATCCATACCCAGAATCACATCAAATTCTCTAAATGGCAACTCCATAAGATCTCCTGGAAACTCTTTTTCATGTATAACAATTGGACATCCTTCAACCACTGTATGAGTTTGTACTACATCTCCTAATGGATTTGTAACTAACATACCCGGACTCACATGTGCAACTTCTAACCCTTTAACCCAAGGTTTAGGTACACTAATGTATGAATGAGATAAGCCAGGATCAATTAAAGCAGAAACTGTATGATCACATAAGGAAAACTCACCAACTATTACATCTGGAGCTCCCTCATCTTCCCTGGTTCGCATCGCATAGACCCTGGCTGGACCTCGAGTATCGGGTCTGTCTACAGTCTCTGACTGCTGTCTCTGCCCTCCGGAGCTCTCACCTCTACCTCTGCCTGTTATGAACTGTGTAGGAACTTTTGCCCTCTTCGGACAATCCTTCTTTTGATGGTCTAATGCTCCGCATGTCCAACATTTACCAGTCACCAACCAACAATCTCCACCATGCCGTCTACCACAATGCTCACAAGGTGGAAAAGTATAACCGGCTGACTCTGCACCTCGACTGGTGCCTCTACCAGTTCCTCTGCCTGAACCTTGATTACCACCGGCAGAACTAGCCACAACTGATACTGCTAGCATGTTAGCACCCCTAGCTGTGCCTTGGCTAAAGGGAGGCCTAGAACCAGCTGAACTACTAGCACCTCTGAATCTCTTGCTTTCTGACTGATGGGCACTGGGTGCACTCTGAGTTTGGTCTCTCCTCTGCTGAGACCGCTGGCGTCTGGTACGCTGACTGGCCTGAATTCGCTCTATCTCCTGAGCTGCCTCTACCAAAGCTGAGAACTCTCTGAATCTGGAAGCTACCACTCCCATCTGAATCTCATCGTTCAGGCCTTCCTGAAACTTTTTACACCTTTCGGCCTCTGTAGCCACTATCCCCTTACCATACCTGCTGAGCCTGGTGAATTCTCTTTCATATTCGGCAACTGACATTCTGTTCTGCCTCAGGTATAAGAATTCTTTCCTTCTCGCATCTAAGTAAGCCTCTGTGATGAACTTTTTCTTGAATTCATCCAAGAAAAATTGCCATGTACGCTGCTCTGCTGATACTCGCTGCTGAACAGTAGTCCACCATGTATATGCCTCATCTATCAGCAATGATGTGGCACAAACCAACTTGTCCTCTGGTGTACATTGTAATTGTTCCAGAACTCTCGATGTCCCATCTAACCAATACTCAACTATTTCTGGACTATCATCCTTGTTAGCACTGAATTCTTTTGCCCCATATTTCCGAAGCTTCTCTAGTGGGGGCTTTCTTTCTCTTTCTACTACTATTGGTGCTTGAGGTACCACCCCTGCAATCTGTCGAAAAGTATCTGCAAGTTGCTTTAACAACACCTCTTGCCCTGGTGCTATTGGAGCCTCAACCTCCACTGCTCTGGCTTGACCTGGTGCTATTAGAGCCTCACCCTCCACTGCTCTGGAGGCGTGTGACTCGCTCTCACCTTCCTGTGACATCCTCCTAAAAGACCAACAACTGCTTAGTTCATCAGGGTAGACATGGCATGTACACTATACTGACTTATGCATGCAAGCCCGGGGAAACTAAACCTAGGGTTCTGATAGCAAAATTTGTAACATCCCTTCCCGGTCCACCCGTAAACCCGAATAAACCGAGTCGAGATGCTACAAACTGGTTGACTGTATGGCCTGACATGCTGAAATCATGATGTATACTGAATATAATAACATGCTGAGGTTGTTTACATTAATAATGTACTTAATATTTACAAAACATGATACTAGTTTGCAAAATGGAATGGGCCCAACTGTGTGCCCTGTACATGCCATAAAAAGGGTAGACAAAAGACACACATCCAAATGAGTAGCTACCCTGAAGACTGAGTCTTCTATAGATGAACTGCAGTAGTTGTAAGCTGACTCTCTACAGTCCAGACTCAAAACCTGCAAGTTAAACAGGTAACTCGCTGAGCAAATAAAGCTCAGTGGATATCTCAACATATAAAGAAACAATTAAGCACATACATAGATAGAAATAAGCATGTAAATGTATATGGATAATTAAACATATAAGCACATATAGCATGATCCTATCATTATACCTTGATTATCTTTCGTACTATTTATAATACTGTATGATTCATGAAATGTTATGTCAAGATATCTGAATGGCTCCATAAGGTTATAGTGAAACCGAAGTGATAAGAAAAACTGTATGAAACTGGATGAATACTGTATGCTTGGCTGCTATGGCCCATATATAATCATATCCACTCAACGGCCTGTAGCCGGAGTATCAAACTGTATGGGGTGCAGATCTTCTATCCTATGTCGCGACATAGCCTTATCTACATGGTTTCTACCTAACCTCAATGGAGCATAATGGTGGTATGTCCATAGTATAACACAACATCATATTAATAGTTCATAACTTCATAAATCATAATGTATATTTGATTTCACATCATTTGCATGCTTGAATGTTGTTTTAATACATGTTCTCATGTTGTATTTTGGTGTTAAAATGATTGGAGGCATATAAGTGAAGCAAAGGAATACAATTGCATAGAAAATGAAGTCCAAAAGTGCATGAAAACACAAGTCGCGAGCGCGCCTTGCAAAGTCGCGAGCGCGTAGAGTGCAAAATGAGAGACAGTGAGTTATCGGGCACAAGTCGCGAGCGCGCACTTAAAAGTCGCGAGTGCGTAGAGTGCAAAATGAGAGACAGTGAGTTCCCAGGCCAAATTCGCGAGCGCGCGATGAAGGTCGCGAGCGCTTACAGGCCAAGGGCCAAGTCGCAAGCGCTTACAGGCCAAGGGCCAAGTCGCGAGAGCGCACTTGAAAGTCGCGAGCGCGAGAAGTGCCAAATGAGAGTCAGTGAGTTTCAGGTGAAAGTCGCGAGCGCGCAGTGCAAATTTGCGAGCGCGAGAAGTGCAACGCGAGCTCATCATGCAAGTCGCGCGCGCGCGTCGCGTTTTCCAGCCTGCACAGTCTGTACTCTTTTGGTCATATCTCTCAATATACAACTCCGATTTGGATGATTCAAAAACCCATGTAAAGCTAACACATAGAGGAACAAATAACTCTTCTATGACACTTCCTAATTCCATCATTAAATGGGGTCAAAATCAAGATGAGGTTACTGGTAAAATTTCCAGCAAACCCTGTTTCAACATAAACTCAATATTTACTTCATTTATTCACTTCCTCCCCTGTTTTCTCACCATTACCAGTCCTCCCACTCAACATGAAGCAATATATTGTCTCACTAGCAACACACCACACAAATTCTCATGCAAAGAAAATGGAAAATGACAAGAGATATCAAACCTTTACTCCAAAAAGCTTGAGCTCTTCTTTAACTTCCTTTTTCTACAATCTTTGAACTCCCTTCTCCTATACACATCAGAATTCTTATAACTTATCTACAATATAGCTCAATTAGAGGTTGAATAACATAAAACTTCAAGAAATTCTACTTACTTGGAGAAAATAGAGGTTGCCTTAATGCTTAACTACCAGGAAAATGGATGGAGAAAGGTAGGGAAACGAAGGAGATGAAGAAGATGAAGATAAAGAAGACGTTGAAGATGAAGATGAAGAAAATGAAGAAAGCAAATTGAAATGGAAATCTCGTATACTTCCCAACTGTCTCTTTAATTGTATGGTACAATTACCAAATAAGACCTACAGTTTCTACATGTTACATTTTAATACCTCAACTTTATTTTTATTCTCTTTTTTTTGCAAATAAGTCCTACTCTTTATACCTTGATCTTTTTCTCTCACTCAAGTAAGTCCACTTATAAACCCTTTCTACCCCAACCGGGTTTGGTTCAACTCGACTCAACTCGACTACTCGACTCTATGCACAGACTCGACTCAGTAGGATGTCACATCAAGTGGGCCTATGTAAGTGATAGGGACTGGTTGGCATTCTCGACCCAAGACAGCACTTGATTTGCAGCACAGGCTTGCTGTGCGGCACGGTCAGGGCGTGCCGGAGCCTGAGTTCTAAGGAAGGTTCAGCACGGGCCGTGCTCATAGGCACGACTAGATAAGGATTTGTGGCACGGGAGTGCCACATAACACGGCTAGGGCTTGCTAGGCTCTGAGTCTCCAGGATAAGATGCAGCACAGGCCGTGTTTAAGTAAACACGCCTTTATGTTGATGTCCTCCTTTGGCACAGGCGTGCCATATAGCACGGTTTGAGCGTGCTAGAGTCTGAGTTTCCACTTGAATTTCCTTGAATCCAGCACGGGTAAGGTGTAAAATCCCTTTCCGGTTCACCCGTAAACCCGAATGAACCGAACCGAGACGCTACAAACTGGTTGAACCTATGTCCTTTCAAGCTGATATCCTTATGTATCCTGAATATTATATCATGCTGATGCTTTTTACATTAGTAATATATAGATATGTACTTAATATTTATAAGACATTATACTTGTTTTCAAAATGAAATGGGCCCAACTATATGCCTTGTACATGCCATGATAAGTATAGACAGAACCAACATATCAAAATGAGTAGCTACCCTGAAGACTGGGTCTTCCAAAGATGAACTGCAGCAGTTGTACGATGACTCTCTATGGTCCAATTCCAAAACCTACGAGTTAAACAGGTAACTCGCTGAGCAATTAAAACTCAGTGGATATCTCAACATATAAAGAAACATGCAAGCACACACATATGTATAAATAAACATGTAAGCACACATATCAGGATACTTCCATTATCGTACTTGCTGTTCATTATGCTGTCTGACTTATGCAATTTATAGTCAGTAAAACTGTATAGCTCCATAAGGTTATAGGGAAACCAAAGTGATAAGAAGAACTGTATGAAACTGGATGAATACTGTATGACTAGGCTGCTATGGCCCATATATAATCATATCCACTCAACGACCTGTAGCCGGAGTACCAAACTGTATGAGGCGCAGATCTGCTATCCTATGTCGCGACATAGCCTTATCTATCTAGTTTCTACCTAACCTTAATGGAGCATATTAGCGGTATGTCAATAGTATAAAATAAAAACATATTAATTGCTTCATAAATTCATAAACCATACTGTTTACCTGTATGCTGATAGCCTCACAAAGCGGGCAACTTGTGTTAGGTTAGTTTCACATCATTTGCATGATTGCATTTTGTTTTTATACATTTGCTCGTGTTGTCTTTTTGTGTTAAAATGATTATAGGAATACAATTTGAGCAAAGGAATACAATTGCATAGAAAAAGAGGTCCAAAAGGCATCAAAACACAAATCGCGAGCGCGAGAAGCACACAAGAGAGTCAGAGAGTTTACAGGCACAATTCGCGAGCTCGACATGAAATTCGCGAGCGCGAGTCGTGTTTTCCAGCTTGCGCAGTGTATACTATTTTGGTCATATCTCTCAATTTGTAACTCCGATTTAGGTGATTCAAAAACTCATGGACAGCTAACACATAGAGGAATAAATAACTCTTCTATACTACTTCCAAATTCCATCATTAAATAGGGTCAAAATCAAGGTGAAGTTACTGGTCAATTCTCCAGCAAACCTGTTTCAGTATGAACTCAATATCTACTTCATTTATTCATTTCATCCCATGCTTTCTCACCATTTCCAGTCCTCTTACTCAACATTAAGCAACATATCTTCTCATTATCAACACACCACACAAGTTCTCATGCAAGAAAATTAGTTAAACTAAAAGAGATATCAAACCTTCACTTCAAAAGCTTGAAATCTTCTTCTTAGCTCCCTTTTTCTTCTACCTTTGAGCTCACCTCTCCTATATATAAGAACTCTTATGAATAATCTAAAATATCACTAAATTAGAGGTTGAATAAAATAGAGCTTCGAGAAATTCTACTTCCTTGGATAGAATAGAGGTTGAATTTAATGCTTAACTACCATTACAATGGATGGAGAAAGGAAGGTGGAAGAGTAAAGTAGATGAAGGAGATGAAGATAAAGATGAAGAAGGGAAAGTGAAATGGAAATCTCGGGTAGGCTCCAAAATATCATTAATTGTATGTGTATAATTACCAAATGGTACCTCAATTGTCAATAAGTTACAATTTAATACCTAAACTTGATATTTTAATGCAAGTAAGTCCTAATCCTTATACTTTGATATTTTTGTTTCATTCAAGTAAGTCCACTTCTTTTCATTATTATTGGCCATCCCATACTACTCCACTCTGGACTCTAATGGCTCGAACCGGATTTTGATTCAGCCCGACTCAACTCAACTCTATGCACCGACTCGATTCAGTAGGATGTCACAGTGCTAGAGCCTGAGTGTTTTGCTTTATTTTGCTCTTTTTTGTGCCAAAAACCCTACAAATTTCCTTAAGATCAAGTGAATTATGATTGAAGGAAACTTTGAACAAAAACAGAAATAAAACTAAATAAAAAATAATTAAATTAATAAAAAATACTAAAACTCCTAATAAAAACTATATAAAAAATATTATAAAAATAACACCTATCATTAAATCTACCTGAGTTTAGGTAATTTATATTTAAAATCATTGATTTTAATAATTTGTATTCCTTTTAAGTTTAAAAATTATTTATAAAGTCTAATAATTTTAAAAAAATTAATTCGAATATAATCAATTTAATAAATAAAAAATCTAAACTCCAGTTAACTTTTACTTATACTAAATATAAAAATATATGAATTTATATATAAATTAGACCAAATAAGATTCAAATAAAATTGTTAATATTTCATAAAATTTATAAATAATTACAAAAATGTCAATTTTTTACATGTTTGAACAAACAAGAAAATGATTATATATGATATTGTAAAGAACTTTTGCTTCACAATCTTTAATCAAGTTGTTTTATTTAATAAAATGAGGGATGACTTTTGAAACTAATTTTAGGTAGGTAAGCATACACAATCACCTTAATTTGAAACTACACAGAATTAAGTCAAAATTAAAGTGAATTTTCAAAATGAAAATAGCTTCAAATTAAATATAATTCAAAATCTAATTAGTTCAATCGATTTTACATGCATTTTTATATTGGACAATTTAAGCCTTTCACTAAAAACAAAAATCGAATAAAAAAATTCAGTTTATCCATACAAACAAAAACCAACCTAAATCAGTTTTACCCGATGTTTTAATATCCTTAAAATAAAAAAACATCCCTAAAAACAAAAAAGGAACATAAGTTCTCTTTTTTGGAAAAATCTTAGACCATTAATTAAAATAATATGTAATTAATTAATCTAATAATATTTAATTAATTAATCTAATAATAATATTTTTGAACATATTGAATAACTCCAACTAGGCGCAAAATTAGTAAAGTATATTGTTTAATTCCTTTCTACTTACTATTATCATTCTCTTTCTCTCTCTATTCTTAGTTATCCGATATGGGATAAATGGTTTAAACGTGTGAATATATATTTTACATTAATATATTTAAAAGAAGATTAAAAAAAATATAAAATTTCACACAAACTATTAGATCAATTAAATATTTATTATTCTTATTATTGTATAAGATTTTTTTTACATTTATTGCCATAATCCAATTTATTTCTAAGAGTATTATAAAAGAAAAATATCAGATATTTTTTTCTATAATAAAAAAAGAAAAATACTAGGTAACTATTTTTTAACTTAGATAATCGTTTAAAAAAAAAGAAAGTTAAGGAAAAAATTAATTAAATATTCTCATATACACCATTTTATTATGAAATTATATTATTTTTTCCATAGAAAGAACTAAAAAAAAATTAAATGCCAGAATATTTACATGTAATATAATTTAAAATTTTATATTTAAAAATTTATTCTATTTAAAATTTTATTGTTAAAAAATACATCCAATCAAATCATACAAACATAAAAAAAAGAATATTAATAAAAAATATTTTTTCTCTATTTTTAACTCCCTTCTAAATAAAATAATTTAAATTATAATCAAAATAAAATAAAATAAATAATAAATTTAAAAAATAGAATATAAAAATTTTCAAATGTCTCATTATCATATATATTTATTAAAAAATAAATTTAAAAAAGATAAAACTTAAAATTTTTGAATGCTTAATTATCTATATGTATTTATTTAAAAAGATCAATTTTATAAATTATATCAAATTAGTTATATATAGATATATAATTTCAAATAAATGTATTCAAGAGAAGATTAAAAAAAATCAAATTTCACATAAACTATTAGATGAATTAAATATTTACTAATCTTATTATTGTATAATTTTTTTTTCACTTTTATTAATCTGATTATTTCTAAAAGTATTATTAAAAAAATATCACATATTATTTTCTATAATAAGAAAAAACACTATTAGATAATCGTTTATAAGAAATAGAAAGTGAAGAAAAAAATTAATTAAATATGTTTCATATACACCACTTTATCATGAAATTATATTATTTTTTTCATAGAAAGAACTAAAAAAATTAAATATCAGAATATTTATATGCAATATAATTTCAAAAATTTATATTTAAAATTTTATTCTATTTAAAAATTTATTTTTAACAAATATATCTAATCAAATCATACAAACATAAAGAAACAAGAGTATTAATAAAAAATAAATTTTTTCTATTTTTATCTCCCTCCTAAATAAAATACTTTAAATTATAATTAAAATGAAATCAAATAAATAATAAATTTGAAAAATAAGATATAAAAATTTTCAAATGTCTCATTATCATATATGTTTATT
Organism: Jatropha curcas; assembly: GCF_041381405.1. NCBI lineage: Eukaryota > Viridiplantae > Streptophyta > Magnoliopsida > Malpighiales > Euphorbiaceae > Jatropha > Jatropha curcas. The sequence goes on from NC_143155.1 coordinate 17,871,009, forward strand.
AAAAAATAAATTTAAAAATAAATTATATTCAATCAATTAATAAGCTGTAATTTTTTAATTGGCCATCATTAAGGGTATTTAAGAATATTTTAAATTTTATTAAGGGTGATATAGGTAATCTCATTATTCCCCTCATTCCCACTTTTATATATAGTATAGATTTATATATGTTTTTAAAATAATTATTTTATCAACACCATTGTCTTTTATGCACCTACTTTCTAAAATTTATTTATAAATAAATCTAACTGAGATTAATTGAATTTCATATATATATATAGATATGACCTAAAGTTGGAGTCGTGAGAAGTAGAAGTCCTGTTACATTGAAATTGATGTTGGTTGTCAATCTATGTAATTGAATTATGTACATCTATTTTTTAATCTTTGAATTTTTTTTCTGTTTCCTATTTTAACATGATCACTTAAAAAGTAATTTTATTTTCATTATGATATATTAATTTACTAAATTTTTATGATTTAATTTAATTTAATTTAATTTTAAAAAAATAATATTTAACATATTAAAGAATTTGAATACCTAATCACTTATATTTTTAAAATGTTGACCTTATCATTTAAAAATTAATTTTATTATCTAAATATTAAAAATTGTATTTAGTAACTTCCTTTAAAAAACAATTACTATATTATTTGAAAAAATTATATATACACACATCTATATCTTAAATTTTGAATTTTTTCTTTCACTTATGCTATTTTATTATAGAATAGGTATTTCATTAAAATTAAACATTAAGAATAATTCATTATAGCTTTTACATCTATTCTTTATTTTTTATTATTATTTTTTAAAAAAATAATTAAGATGCATAATTTATTTGGATTATATATTATTCTATATTTTTTAAAAAAAAAGTGAGAAGAAATCAAGTTAAGGTAGAAATAAAAAACTTTGATTGAGCGGTTTTTATATATTTCTTAGTCAATAAATTATATTGATGTTTATTTTTCATTTTTATTTAAAAAAGCTTTATCTAATTTTTTTCTAAGTTCATAAATTAAGATATATATTTAAAATTTTATATAAATAATATATTAATTTCGTGCGAGATTCTGACTAATTATGTAATAGATAGCAGTCCTTTTCTTGGCTCTCATAAAAGTCCTTGGCTCCCACTTTTCATAAAAGTGAGAAGATCAACCGGACCACACTAGAACGGTAAATTATATTACCTCCTTTTCATAATACTTGTCACATTTGAGAAAATAGTTTGTTGTAAAATACTTGTCACATTTGTGATTTTATGGAGTAATAAATATTTTTTTCATGTTTACTCTTTGCATGTGACCGATAATTTAATAGTTTTCTTAAAAAATTAATATTAAATTAAAGATAATATGGTCAATTTAGTCAACAATTTATTATAACTTAAACAAATTTAATAATTTTTTTAAAGAATGTGAAATTCCAAATGTGATAAGTATTATGGTATTTTATTAATAAAAGTCAAAATACTTTTATCACATCAAATTGACTTAATTGCCCTTACTAATTTGAAGGGAGATATAAAAAGAAAAAAAAAAAAAAAAAAGAAGACAAAAACTAAATTTTAAGAGAAAGCAAACAGACCAGCAATCTAATTAGAATCAATCAAATACTAAAATCTACATATATCTTAAAACATGTATCAGTTCTTTCTCAATCGCTATATTTTTCTTGTTGCGTTTTACTTACAAGCGTAATGAATGCTAAGGCAAGTAAAACAAGACACACGTGTAAATGAATCTACGGCTGAAATGAAGATGTGGAAATTGATTCATAAGAGAAATCCGCATGGAATTTCACAGTGAAATGTCAATTCAGGTTTCAGGTTTCAGGTTTCCGATTGACATTACATTCTTATCCAGTGATTTGTGAGGGGGATTCCCCAAACAATAGCAACAGAAATAACTTTACTACTACTATTTTTATGGGCTTTTGATAAAAATAATGTTCTTCAAAAAACTATTTCTGAATCTACTGCCAAATTAAGATTATTTACCAATCTAATGTTTATCCTGCTATGAAGAGAGAGTGTTGCACTGAAGGAAACCAATTCCGTCCTATTGCATTGATCATGAAACAATATATACAAATTACAAGAGGAATGTTAGGCTACAAATCAGTTAACTGATTGCTAAAACTATGGTAACTAAATATATACTAACTAAAAATAGATATATACAATAACAACAGAATATATGCAAGATATATTCTAACACACCCTCTCAGTCGAAGCGGAAGGTTCTCGTATGCATAGACTGTCCCTGAAATCATTAAATAAAACGCGCGGAAGCCCTTTTGTAAAAATATCTGCAATTTGGTAACGGGACGGTACATGAAGCACACGAACTTCGCCACGAGCCACTTTCTCACGAACGAAGTGAATATCCATCTCAATGTGTTTGGTGCGTTGATACTGAACAGGATTGCCGGATAAGTATATCGCACTCACATTGTCACAATAAACTAGAGTAGCCTTTTGAATAGGACAATGCAACTCTAGAAGCAAATTTCTGATCCAGCACGAATCAGAAACAACATTAGCAACACCCCTGTGTTCCGCCTCAGCACTACTACGGGAGAGAGTGGGTTGCCGTTTGGAAGACCAAGAAATCAAATTATCTCCGAGGAATACACAATAACCAGAGGTAGAACGACGGGTGTCAGGACAACCACCCCAATCTGCATCTGTATATGAGATAATACAATTAATATGGGATTTGTACAAGTGGAGACCAAAAGAAAGAGTTCCCTGAAGATAGCGTATGATACGCTTAAGAGCACTCATATGCTCATTAGTTGGAGCATGCATATGAAGGCAGATCTGCTGCACGACATAGGAAATGTTTGGCCGAGTGAATGTAAGATATTGAAGAGCACCGACAAGACTATGATACGTAGTCGGATCATCATAAGGAGTATTTGCGGTAGCACTGAGTTTGGACTTAGTGTCAACAGGAGTAGGACATGAACTGCAGTTAGACATTCCGGCACGTTCTATAATTTTTGCAGCATATTGTGTCTGAGATAGGAAAAGACCATAGGCATGACGAGTGACGGCAATACCCAAAAAGAAACTCAGAGGACTAATATCCTTCATAGCAAATTCAGAAGCTAAGAGAGTCATAATATACTTACGAAAATGATCAGAAGAAGCTGTAAGTATAATATCATCCACATATAACATAATATAAGCAATATCAGAACCGTTCTTGTAGATAAACAAAGAGTGATCTGACTTACTGTGAGAGAACCCAATGGTAGCAACAAAATCAGCAAATCTTTGGTACCAAGCACGAGGAGCCTGTTTTAACCCGTATAAAGATTTCTTCAAAAGGCAAACATGATCTGGATTATTTTTGTCACGAAAACCCATGGGTTGATGCATATAAACTGTTTCATTGAGATGACCATGTAAGAAAGCATTCTTGACATCCATTTGATGAATGGGCTAAGATTTAGAGAGAGCAATGCTGAGAACCGCTCTAATGGTGGCAGGTTTAACCACGGGGCTAAACGTCTCATCACAATCAATATCCTGCTGCTGAGTATTCCCATCACCTACAAGATGAGCTTTATAGCGCTCAAAAGAACCATTAGATTTATGTTTGTGATGAAAAATCCACATAGACCGAATGACATTCACATTAGGAGGTCTAGGCACTAATTCCCAAGTCTTATTATCAATTAAAGCATTAAATTCATCCAACATTGCACTTTTCCAATTATGGTCACTAAGGGCACTAATAGGATTTTTTGGAATAGGAGATATATCCGTAGTGGTGGAAGTGTGGTAATTGGAAGAGTATTTAGGGTTGGGTTTAAAAATGCCATGCGAAGCACGAGTGGTCATGCGTATTGAAGCTGGATTAGTAGGCCTTGGAGTGGTGTGAGGAATGGACAAAGGTGTGGAGTGCATAGACGGGGTTGGGCCAAGGGGAAGAGAGGATGGGCCAGAGGAGTGGACCGGACAACTTGAGGTAGAGCCGTCCAAGTGAGAAGAAGGAGCAGTGGACTGCAGTTGCATTGGGCCCAAAGGAGTGGCAGACCGTGTGTGGGCAGCAGGAGAAGCTGCTGAATTTGGGCCCGTGTGAGATTGTGGCCCAGAGTGAGAAAGAGAGGACGAGTTGGGCTGTGGGTTTGGGTCAGGCTGCAGATTTTGTGGTGTGGTATTTTGAGTGATATAATGTAATACTTGAGGATTAATATTATCACTCAAAAAATCATAATTTGAAGGTTGTGGGTTGTGTAGTTTGGAAAAGGGAAATTCGGTTTTAACAAAACGAACATGACGACAAATTATGATTTTACCACTAGACATGTCATAACATTTGGAGCCACGATGATTAGGAGCTAGACTTAAATAAGCACAAGGAGTCGACCTTTCTTGTAATTTATGAATAGTAGAAGAGGGAAATAATGGGAAACATAAGCAACCAAAAACACGCAAACCCGAATAATCAGGATCACTTTGATAAAGGATTTGAGCGGGTGATTGATAATTCAAGACATTGGAAGGAAGGATATTGAGGAGATATGTAGCCATGGAGAGAGCATGATGCCAAAAGGATGGTGGCATAGATGCATGAGAGAGAAGAGTCCGGATGATATTATTTATGGATTTTATGTGTCTTTCGGCCTTCCCATTTTGAGGAGAAGTATGAGGACATGCGAGACGGAAAAGCATGCCATGTTGCTCAAAAAAATCCTGAAAAGTTCCATTTATGTATTTCGTTCCATTATCACACTGAAAGGTTTTAATATTACGTTCAAATTGAGTCTTGACTAAAGCATGAAAAGATAAGAAGAGTTGTTTGACTTGAGATTTCTTAGGAACAGGAAATGTCCACAAAAATTTGCTATAGTCATCAAGAAACAGAACATAATAGCAATGGCCAAAAGTACTAACAATAGGAGAAGTCCAAAGATCACTATGAATAATATCAAATGGTAGAAAAGTAAATGACACCGAATCATAAAAAGGTAGTTTAGAATGCTTCCCAAGAGGACAAGAAGAACAAAAAGTTTTACAAGCCTTATTACAATCAATAAACTTTTGACTACGAAGAGACTTAAGGATAGCATCGCCCGGATGACCTAAACGGTTGTGCCAGATATCCGAAGGTAAAGCAGTAAAAGCGGACTGATTGTTGAAAGAAATGGCTTGAGAGTTAGAGAAAAGTGGATATAAGTCCCCAGTACTATCACATCTCAATAGTCTGGTCCCCGTTTGTAAGTCATTAACAGAGAAACCAAAAGGGTCGAAAGAGATAGAAACCATATTATCAGTAGTAAATTTACGAACAGAGACCAGATTTTTAATGAGCTGGGGAGCATGTAACACATTGTTTAGGGTAAATGGTGGATAAGGGGGAGGCAATGTAGTGCGATCGTTACCAACAATTGGAATTAAATGGACACTACCAACAACAATGTTATGATGCTTATTGCTTGAATTGAAATAAGAAGAGAGAATACCTGCATCCGTCGTCATGTGAGATGTAACACCGGTATCCATGTAGTAGTTCCCATTGGGTTGAGAGAATGAAAGGGCATGCATAGCGGCCTTAATGTCGGTGGGCGCGTAGCTAGGAGCAGGAGGAGCAACAACATTGAAAGCTTGAGGTCGGGGCCCAAGTAAGCCTGACCCAGGAGAGGTAGGACGTTGGGTCGCTGGATTGGGCCTTGGCTGCTAGGAGTAAGTGGGAAAAGGGCAAGGCAAAATAGTCCACCCACCCCAACCAGGCTGCCACATCTATTGCCAATGTGGCGGAGGGGCCTGCTGACGTGGCTGCCACTGTTGCTGATGATGTGTCGGCTGACTAGCACCGACCATTAGAATTTTGTTGGGCCTTTTTCTTCCCATTGTTTTTCGAATTCCCCCTCTCTGCCATTTTCAACCTCGAACAACAACTCTCAAAGGAGGGCAAAGGCTCTTGATTTTGTATAAAGTCCACCGTACCACCATACGCCTCCGGTAAGGATCCGGTGAGACGTAAAACCAGACGACCATTTGTTATCGGAGCATCAACATCAGCCAACCTGTTCGCCAGAGATTGTAGGTGATTATAATAATTATCAATCGAGTTGAAATCCTCAAAAACAGCGTTTGTAAAGTCCTCCTTGAGATGGGTAGCCCGAGAGGCTTTGTTGTCCTAAAAAAGAGCTTCAAGACGATTCCACGCCCCCTCTATTGTGTCATTGCGTTTGAAGATAGCGTGAAGAAGGTCATTAGAAATGGTGCTGTAAATCCATTGTAAGACAACGGCATCCAAACGCCTCCAAAGAGTCGGATCAGCCGACTTAGCTGCCTCATAGGCAGTCTTAGCTTTCTCCTCCATTGGTGGAACCAAATTATCGTAAAGATCATGCACCCTAGCAAGATTGGTAAACAAGGTAGCCCAAGAATGATACAAACCGTGCTCATTGTCTAATGTTACGGGAACAAGAGATTTAACATTAGTAATGGTGAGGGCGGAATGAAACTTGGGTGAGTCTGCCATATAGAAGAGTTTGAAAAAGAGAGAAGGAGAATGGAGAAGAAGAGAGGTGTGGCTAGGGTTAGGAGAAAAGGATCGTAAGAGGCACTGATACCATGAAGAAAACCAATTCCGTCCTATTGCATTGATTATGAAACAGTATATACAAGTTACAAGAGGAATGTTAGGCTACAAATTAGCTAACTGATTGCTAAAACTATGGTAACTAAATATATACTAACTAAAAATAGATATATACAATAACAACAGAATATATGCAAGATATATTCTAACATGCACTAAAACCACCAACTCAATTGACGGTGTTTCTTAAACCTTAGCCGTTCAATGACTCTGGTTCTCTCTTTTTTGTAATTTTCTAGATTTTGTTTCTACACTACCGTTGACCATCTTCCTTGGTGGACTGTAGTTTCTTTCCATCTCTCACTATCATTTTTGTTTATTTTATTTATTCTCCGTTTGTTTTCGTAAAATAATTTGTTGAAAAATATTTTGATATAAATATTTAAAGTCTTTATCTAATAAGATCGTAAAAAATACTAATAATAATAGAAATTTTATAATTTAAAAATTTGATTGTTAAATATGAAAAGAATGGAAAAAAATGTAAATTATGAAAGTCATCGGTGGCCGGTGATGGGTGGTGGTGGCTGCTGGTACCCTTTGGTGGTGGTCAGTGGTGGTAGCCAGTGGTGGTCGGTGATAAATGGTGACTGGTGGTAGTGACTTTGATGATTAATAAATTAAAAAATATAGATTTATAAGGTTTACCAATGTCTGAAAAATGTTTTACACTCTCAAAAATGGAAAGTTATTTTCCTTAAAAAATGCTTAATTTTCTTTTGACCAGGAAAATATTTTCCTTTGACTTATCTTCCTGAACACCCTAAATAGCGAAAAGTTATGAAAAATATTTTTTTACAAGTTATTTTACAGAAATAAATGGAGCCTTAGTTTTTCTTCTAATAATTTTCAAACCTATGATCATTTGGAACAAAATTTTGATTTAGTCTCTCAGATCTATAATAGTTGATAGATCTTGAGTGTTTTTGATACCTCCTATTAGGATTATTAATTCTCTCCTTTCATGGAGCTGTTCCTTATTATTGAGGCGTTTTTATGTATATCTTTTATTTATCTGGCAATTCGAAATACAAGATGGATTTTTGATTCTTATGGTTGGAGATTTCAGATCTTCAAGTTCGGGTAAGTTTCTTTTACCAATAGAGTCTAGTAATACGGTGTGTTTCTCCATTCAAGTTTGTTATATTAAACTCTTCTGTGGATGTTAATTATAACAAGTTTTCCAAAAAATAATGATCGGGACAATATCGTAAAAAGTTTCTTTTGTCGTACTATTTGAAAATTGATCAGTTTTTACCCGAAAAATTAACCTCTTTTGCTAAGATCAAGAATATATCTAACAGAAGATTTCAATTTTCTATACTTGTATTTATTATTCCTATAGGAATTTTACGATGTACTCAATTTATATTCATTATTAATGAATTATTGACAGTGTCAGTGCAATATAAAAAGAAAGCAATCAGTAAAAAATAATTATATGAATAAATAATAATTTTTATTTTGTACCGAGACCACCAATTCAACTAGTGGTTTCAATACAAAATAAAAATTTTAAATTGTTAAATGGACTTTTCACTAAAACACACAATTCATTTGGTAGTTTTTGTACAAATATAGGATGTAACTACTAATCAGCAAAAATACGCGAAAAAATAATGTTTTGTTAAGAGTCCACCAGGTTAACTAATGGTTTCAATAAAAAAATATTCATTTAAGTATTTTTTTCACCAAAACACATTTGATTCATAAATATTTCAAGTTAAGTAATCAAAACATAAATTTCCTTACATGATACCTGCTTTTAATCGAACATTCATTACACTCTGATGATGGCAACCCAATAAATCCATACTTCTTTCATCGAAATGGGCAAGGGAATGCCATTTCAATATATAGTACTTGCTTTTAATATTTCTGTAGTGTCTTTTGGCACACGTGATGGATTTCTATAGCATGCTAGATACTCATTTAATGATTTCTTTGAGATGATGATAGCATCTGATCAACAAAATCACCTGGTATTTTTCAGCCCACAAAACTATCATGACCCAAAACCGTGGGTCTGACTGACACTAAGGCCCAAGTAAGTTTCAGGTTCCCGAGGCCCATATTAAGCCTAACTCACATGAATCTAGTCCTTTAAACCAGTTTTAGCAACAATAAGCCATAATGTGACATTATTAATTTATACTATCAATTTATATCTCTAGCTCAGCTCCCACATTTCAAATAATTTCGTACTTTTAGAGAGTCAATTGAAAAAAAATCCACAGATTTATTGAACAACACACTAATAACTTTACATGATACATTGTACGAAGAGGACTTAAGGGCTAGGGTTTGCCTCCCTCTTCAAGAAGATTTATGTGATTATCTTAATCACCTAAGTATTACTGTCTCCCAACTCGCCCCTAATATCATTAAAATAGTCTTATGTCTTAGTGCTTTGGCACACCAGATCAATTTAGAGTTCTCCGCTATGCAATAAATGCCTTGTATGCATTAACCAACCGGGAGAAAGAAGACCATCCCCATTTGTCTGCTCGAGACTATTGTGCTATTTTTGATGGGATGCCAGGTTTCTTGAAAGGGAGATGGAAAGAAAAGTTCTTTGTAGTAAAAAACCTGAAAGGTTTTGGCATGGGAATTTGCTAGTTTACAGATGCTCCTACCTTTCATGAGGATAGGCTCCTAACTGACAAGAAGAAAGTAAGCATTGATGGTTTTGGCTAAGTATGCTCATAAGCCTATCCATCTCGAGGGCTTATCAACTTTAAAATATCTTGTGATTTGTTCACGCAAAAGCTCATACATGTGAAGGGCAAATAAAGGTATTGTCTTGTTATTTCTTATACTCGCCTATTTTTGAACTGATTGCACAACGTTTTTCATCCTTTGCAAATATGGTGGACACGGATTATTTGAAGAAAGTGGATGAACAAAGGAAGAAGAGAGAAGCCAAAGCTACTACCAAATCAAAATGGAAAACAGTTAGAGGAGACAAGCGCCTAACACTTAGGAATAAGGAGGAAGAAGAGAATGTAGAAATAAATAGTTTGTCCTTATCTTTTGCTTTCATTGACTGCTGTGTCCTCCTGTAAATTTTTTGTATTTTTTTCATCAATAAATTTGTCCAAATTAACTAATTTGTTTATATAAAAAGTATTAAATATTAACGGAAGAATATAACAGTGCAACGGACGCAAAAAAAATAAAGGTAAAATTATATATTTCTAAAAATATAAGGGTAAAATTATACATTTTTACAAAATATGAAGATGAAATAGTAATATTTCCCTACTAATTTGTCTAAATGTCAAATAGATGCCGAACTAGCAGCGTTAGGGTTCAAATTACCAATACACCACATCAACTAATTATTTATATTTAAAAAATTTCTAAAAATAAAGAGATATATTATAATGGTAAACTTAACTACTATGATTAATAACTCTAATTATAATGATAAAAATATATAATAAATGGGTGGATCTAAATTTGAAAAAAAAAATCTTATGATATTACCATCACCGCCTTCCATTTTCCCACTTCTTTTCTTTTAACTCTTGCACTCTTTCCTTCAAAAAAATCTTTAATATAGAAAAACTGTAATTTAAGTAATCTTCTCATAAAAATCAAAATATTTATTTAAACCGAAAAAATCACATTCGAAGAAATCAGCTGAAATCCATTTCATAAATCCAAAATCAAAATAAAATCTTTAATAATAGGTTGTGATAGAAAGATGTCCATCAATTATAGAAAACAATCGTTTATTTGTGATTCAATCTATTGTTGAATGGTTGAGCTTTAAAACCCTGAGCCAAACACTATTTTTATATCTTAGTGGAAGGCATTGACCTCCTCGGACAAGATCCAACATATAAAAGATGAAAGGGCTTTAGTTTTGGTTATGGTTGCTTTTTAAAGAAAGCGCCATGGAGGAAGAGTGATTGTGTAAAGCGAGAGAGATTTGAATTTGGAAAAGTAATTAGAGCTTTGATTTTCCGATAATCATATGCTGCATTTTATTCATTAACCAACCGGGAGAAAGAAGACCATCCCCATTTGTCTGCTCGAGACTATTGTGCTATTTTTGATGGGATGCCAGGTTTCCTGAAAGGGAGATGGAAAGAAAAGTTTTTTGTAGTAAAAAGCCCGAAGGGGTTTGGCGTGGGAATTTGCTAGTTTACAGATGCTTCTACCTTTCATGAGGATAGGCTACTAACTGACAAGAAGAAAGTAAGCGTTGATACTTTTGGCTAAGTATGCTCATAAGCCTATCCATCCCGAGGGCTTATTAACTTTAAAATATCTTGCGATTTGTTCAGGCAAAAGCTCATACATAAGAAGGGCAAATAAAGGTATTGTCATGTCATTTCTTATACTCGCTTATTTTTTAACTGACTGCACAACGTTTTTTCATTCTTTGCAAATATGGTGGACACGGATTATTTGAAGAAAGTGGATGAACAAAGGAAGAAGAGAGAAGCCAAAGCTACTACCAAATCAAAATGGAAAACAATCATAGGAGACAAGCGCCTAACACTTAGGAATAAGGAGGAAGAAGAGAATGTAGAAATACAGAGTTTGTCCTTATCTTTTGCTTTCATTGACTGTTGTGTCCTCCTGTAAATTTTTTGTATTTTTTTCATCAGTAAATTTGTCCAAATTAACTAATTTGTTTATATAAAAAGTATTAAATATTAACGGAAGAATATAACAGTGCAACGGACGTAAAAAAAAAAAAAGATAAAATTATATATTTCAAAAAATATAAGGGTAAAATTATACATTTTTACAAAATATGAAGATAAAATAGTAACATTTCCCTACTAATTTGTCTAAATGTCAAATAGATGCCAAACTAGCAGCGTTAGGGTTGAGGAGGGATACATATATAAATAAATATTAAAAAAAGCAGGTTTTAAAATAAAAAAAGACAAAACAAAAGCTAACAACTCGAATCAATATTTCCTCTGCTATATCCTCATAGCAACGGCGGCAACAGCATAACAAGAAGAATCAGAAGTTGCAGAGGATAATGGAGCAGGGAAAACAAGCAATCATGGTACCTAATCAAAATCCATTAAAGCAATTGGAGCTTAAGTACAAGGAATTCGAGACTGGTTTCAAGTCTTGGCTATCCAAACAGTCTTTGCCTGTAGAGGCCGCCGTCGTTACTGCAACCTCCGCCATCCAAGGCGCTGCTATTGGTGGCTTTATGGGAACCCTAACTAACGACGTTTCTTCCTCTTTTCCTACTCCTCCTCAGGCCAACTTAGACCCTCAGGCTATGGCTTCTCTCAAGCAAGCCCAGGTATTCTTCTCTCTGCAACAATGTTACTTGTCTGTTTCATTTTTTTTTTAATAATCAAATTGTTGGTTTATAATTGAATTTTATATTTTGATTGATTTGCAGTTTGAGGATATTCATTATAAAATTAAAGATAAACAAATTAATTAGGTCAATTGACAAGAGATTAGAGATGGTATTGTTTTATAAATTATTTTATAGAGAATGTTTTTAATCAAAATTGAAGCACATTTCTGATGAATAGAAAGGCAATTACTTGTATTTGTTTCTTGATATTGTTGTATATCTAACAGTATATTTAATTGAAGCACCATACCAGTTTTAGGATGTGGATTGTTAAGTTTGGCTCCTATTTATGCAATTGGCTCCACTGCATTCTTATTATCTGGTCTGCAAGGTTTTTGGTTCAATGACTTACTTTGACAATAGGCCTTATCTGGAGGTCCCTTGGTACAAGCTCGAAACTTTGCTGTCATGACAGGTGTCAATGCGGGCATTTCTTGTATCATGAAAAGAGTGAGAGGCAAGGAGGATGTTCAATCCAGGTTCTTTTTTTCGAATGATTATTCCTTCATTTATATTGATCTTTTTACACAACAGTTTTGATACTTCTGTTTCCTCTTAAAATGACTGTTTGCGTTGCTTATTTTGGCGGATTTCTGATTTTTTAAGCTTCACCGTCTTATTGATGCAAAGTAGCATAGATAAATCAAGAAGATTATCACAACTATTTTTATTATTTTCAACTACACTTCTTTTCGTTTCTTTTTTCTTTTTTTTCACATTTGTTATGTGATTTGGATGAGATGTACGATGATAATCCTATTTTCAAAACTTGCTCGAGTCCTTTTAAGGTTGATGACTACAAAAATCCAAACCTTCAATCTGATTTTCAGTTGTGGTCAATGGCTTAAATTTGTATTAGTTCATGTAGATAACAGTTAATCATGGTGTCAGTTGTACCCTAGTACTGTTAAATCTCCAAATTGATGTTAGAACTTCAGAAGTATATTTTTATTTCTCCAATAATGATTATTACTTCAAAAATTATTTTTATTGTGTTTAAAAGTTAATTTTATGTCATCTTACCATGTCCTTCTTTTTACCTCTTACTTACTTTTTAAAAATGTCATGTAAAATTCCATATCTGAAAATTTTGAACAAAATATATGCCTTATCAATTACTTGGAATGTATTGCACTTTTTAAGGTCTGGCCACTATTATAATATTAAAGGCTATGTATAGCTACACAAATTTGTTGCACTCTTGCACTCTCTTAGGTCTGGACAATTTTTTTAGCAAATCTGAGAAGAAACACCCTTTCTGAAAAGATTGAGTTTCTTGCATAAAATACATAAAATATTATTTTGAAGTACTAGCTGAGTTCCCAGCTATGCTTTTCACCATTGGAGATGTGCCGAATAAGTGCTTGAGCATTAGAAATAACTTTGGCAAAGGAACACATTATACTCCCATCGAGCAGCCCTTGGCATGTGATGTATAACCAACTTCTAATTTGCTGTATTTGTTTAAAAACCGCCTGCTTTCGTTGAACCTGATTTTTTTTGTGTCATTTCTATGTTGGATTAAAATTAGAAAAAGATGGGATAACAAATGTGTCTATGGAGTTTATTCAGATTATAATTTAATTTTTTCTGAGGGAGGAATACACTGACGTCTCTAAATTATATCCATACTAACACTTACGTCCCTCTAATTTGATGAAATAAACTTATGATTTTGTTAGATTACGGTGTCCCTCCGTCCAAAAAGAGGCCCTTTTTGCTGTCAGATGCCTTAGAAAAGTTGAAATTGCCGATGAAAATTATTTCTTAAATACCATCTCTACCCTTTGTATTCCAGTAATACCTCTAATTGCTACAAAACATAGAAAAGCAAGAGCTGGAGTTGCAGCAAGATTCACCACAGCATGAGAACTCAAGTGCTTCACACCTTCAATCATAAAACTTTTCCCATCCACATGCAAACTACACAAACAATTTAAAAATGAGAAAACCCACCGCATCCTCAACAATAGTGAGAATTTCTCGGCTTATTTTCACCCGGTGTTCCTCAACTTAAGGTCATCACTTTACAGTCCCTCATCTTAATTTTTTTCTCTTTGGGCTTATTTTTATTCGTTGTCCTTGAACTACAGCCTTTATCACATTCGTATCTAGAATTCAATTTGTAACGTAAAAATCCTTGAAATACTATTCCTGTAACAATAAAATCCCTCTGGCCGGAATTAATGGAATTCCAACAACCGAGAAGGCCATGTAGATGATACGTTGCTTTATTTATATAAAAAATTTTTACATGTCAGCATCTTTATTTCTCTCTCTTGCCAATGATCCACCACTACCATGGCCACCCCTCTCTTTCTCTCTCGAAAATCTAAAACCACTATCACATTCTCTCCTAAGGATAACCAAACATTTCCTCTACATTTCTATAACTAAGCCTAGTTCTTTTAAAACAAAAATTAAAAGCATCTAACGAGATATGATACCCACTGTTATATATCACACCATGCTTAATGAAACCATTCCTATTGCAATCAAAGTATTTACTAGAGATACCATAACCTCTTCTTGAAAGATCAATATTCCCTACCACCATGTTAATAAAGAAACTACAATTTATTCTCATTCAAAAATTCAAGCTCAAATGAATAAAGCACAGACAGATAATCAAACTGTAACCCAAAAAATCAATAATTTTTTTAATCAACTTTCTTTTTTTTTTTTTTTTTTTTTTTTTTTTTTTTTTTTTAAATAATCCCTATCAAAACCTTAGATATTAGCAAGATATTACAGATTTGATTTAGCAAACGAACAAAAATATCAATAAATAGTAATATTCAACCAGCTACAGCCATAATGAGAGGGAGAGAGAAAAAAAGCAATCAATAAAATACAAAAATCAAAATTGAAAACTGTAGAACATGAATTATGTGCTCTAGGCCGTCTATCCTTGACAAGACACAAGAACTGAAAGGCCTTACCGAAAAGAAAGAGATAGATCAAAGAGATATAAAGAAGAGGATGGAAACGACATGAAGTGGTAAGATTTTGTAGAGAGAGAGAGAGAGAGAGAAAGGTGAAAGTGGTTTTAGATTTAGGAGAGAGAGAGGAGTGGTAGTGGTTGTGGTTTTTGCATTGTTGCCATGAGAGAGAAATATGGATGTCGACATGTAAGTATTTTTTGATATGGACAAAGCCACGTGTATGACACGTGGCATTTCGGTTGTCAGAATTCCATTAATTCTGTCAAAGGGATTTTATTCTTACACAAATAGTTGTTTAGGGATTTTTTTTTATTACAAATTGAATTTTAGGTATGACAATGTGATATTGGCTATAATTCTGGGACCACGTGTGAAAATAAGCCTTCTCTCTGAAACTGTGTCATCTTTGATATTTTTAACGCTAAAGGACTCTACCTATTTCCGTTAAAAAACACAGTGAAAAAAAAATTATAAATTAAAGCCAAGTCAACTGTGGGTCCCACTCATTGCTATCCACCTCGGTTGTCCATAGAGTCCCCTAAAGCTCTTTCAAAACCCAACTTTAAGTTGAAGGTTGCTCATCTCATCATTCTTAGGAAATTTGTATTTATCAACCAGCAAGTGATCAAGTGACCAAAACTTCAGCCGTCGGATCCTTTTATATCCTCATACCTATCAAAGAAATCCTTGGATTGAGCTCCTCCAATGGCTATCTGCTCATTTAATAATTAAGAGATGAATGACAACAATAGAATCAGTAGAAGATGATGAGTTTAGGTGGAGAGGAGATGAAGATGCAAGAGGAAATGTAAGAGGCTTCACCTTCACATATTTTTGCATTACGTCTTCGGAACTTCTCATCTGAAATGGCGGCAACGGCATTTACTCTTGAAAATCACTTCTCATCTCCAACTTTTAGCTGAAAATCACCCAAATCATAATTTCCTCTTGTTCTTGTACAACATTTGCAAAGGGGAAGTGGACCACCATTCCCCTCAATGTCTCCTTTCATTTGATTTTCTTTATCAAAATGATAATAGTCCATTGCCTGAGTTTCATTTTTATCTTTCACATATGTCTCATTAAAAAGACAAGACTTATTGAAGTCACCATTGGTTGCTTCTGTTTCAAATCCTTCTGTTTTGTCTTGCAAATTCAGCAGATTTTCAAAGAGCATGACAAACTTATCCTTACTTGCACCAGTAAAGTAGTTTGGCCCATTGAAGGTTGGAGTCATGAAGGAGCCTTTGTCTTTCTTATCATACCAATAGAGGTCATTTTTTAAATCGAAATCAGGATAATTGCGTGCAATGCCAAAATGACACAACCTATCCGACGACAGTTTTGAATTAGCCCAAGACACAGAATGAAGTCCATATGGATTTGTAAATTCTGCAAAAATGAAAAATAACAAAGCATGGGTTTGATTCTTCTTTTGTTCAAGGCTTGTTCTCATCTCCAACTGGGTCAAGACCTCCATTCTCCTATAACAAAGCTTGGTTTTGATTCGAGTATTGATGCACAAAATGCATTATCAATCTTATGGCAGTTATTGTTTTGTTGATGTTGCTTTTGAAGTGTTTGAGGAAATGCGTGATAGAGATATTGTCTCATGGTCTTTAATGATTGCTTTTTAGCTAACAATGGTTTTGCTCTCTAGGTTTATTTCGATGAATGTAATTTGACGGAAATGTAAACCCTGATGTGGTGACAATGCTAAGTGTGATATTGGCTATTTCTAACTTAGGATCATTAAAATGGTGGTGTTGGTTGATGCTTATATTTCTAGAAATAACTTGGATCTTACTGTATCACTAGGTATTGTACTGATTGATGTGTATTCTAGATGTGGGTCTGTCGATGATTCTATCAAAGTGTTCGATAAAATGCCTGAAAGCAATGTGTTAACTTGGTCTGCATTGATCCTGGGCTTGGAGTGTATGGGAGACTAAGGCACTTAGAATGTTTTATGAAATGAAGAAAACCAACAATCATATTACTTATAATGGCGTTTTAGTTGCTTGCAGCCATGGTGGTCTTGTTGAAGATGGTTGGCCAATTTGATTTTCCAATTTAGGGTTTCGGGCAGGAAAGGTAGTATAAGAGAGAAAACAAGGGGAGAGAGAAATATCAACATGACACATGGGCGACTGACCTAGCTATTTAATATATTTTTATTCACTCCGGCTGGCCGCATCAGCCGCCTGATGTCCCTTCCAGCCATAGTCATTTTAGTGTTACAAAAATAGAAGATGAGACAGTTTTAAGAGAAAATTAAGATGAGGGACTGTAAAGTGACGACCCTCCCAAGTTGAGGTACTGCGGGCGGAAATGAGCCAAATTTCTTAGACGTCTTAAATTTACAATGAAGTGCAGAAAAGCTCAACATAAACCAAGCTAATCCTTGGGCAACAGGTAAAGAAATTATTAGACCAATCCATAACTTTCCCATTAACAACCTCTCTAATCAAATAAATACCATCAAACCCCAACACCAAAAATTGCAAAAAAAAAAAAAAAAAAACAAACATAAAAACAACAAAGTAAGACCAACGTAAACCAGCTAACAATTATAACCTCTCGAATCTCTTCATCGGCACTACTTCATCGAGTTAGGCTTGCATTAGCAACTGAAATATCATCCTCAATAAATCTAATCCAGCCAACACAAACAAATATTTGTCTAGCAGATATTATAAAAGAAAGACGAGAAAAAGCGTCAAATTAATGCAAATTAAGGCTAGCTCCAATACAGGCAAGCTTTGGATTGCCTTCAAAAGGGAGTGGGTTGATAGCGTGACGTTATTATCAAGCAAGAAGGCAATGCCCATTATTGAAAATGGTGAGTTGATTGAAATGAGCATGAGAAAACCCAAGGAGATAGACAAAGAGATGGGAATCAAATCTCAAAGTATGGAAACAACCCAGTTGAGAAAACACCAAAAAAATTAGTTACCTTGAAAATCATTTTTCAAGAAATGGTGACGATTGCCGAGGCAAGCCTGTGATTGCTAGGTACCTCTTTTACACCTCCTGGTGTAGCTTTTTCTCTGCACTTCCTCTGAAACCATTCACACCACACCCCCTCAAACCGAAAGAAATTGGAGAAGCCTAATGAACCCAACACTAACCAACTCTTCCACAATGAGCTACAACAAACATGAAGAAAATTTAGAGAGACAGATAGAAGACAGGAAATTACTTCACGGGCAATTTTGTCTTTTTCAAGGCATCTGATGGCATAGGGGCCTCTTTTTGGACAGAGGGACTCCATAACAAGATAGAGTCATAAATTAGGAGTTATTTCATCAACTAGAGGGACATAAGTGTTGGTTTGGACATAATTTAAGGATGTCTGTATTTTTTTCTAATACTATATCTGTAGTCAGTATTCAATATCTGCGGGATATTCATACATAAGAAAATTTGAAGTGCTGTGCTTACTAGGTTTATTTACTTGTTGAAGATCTCACTTCTGTTGAAGATTGTTTACTTTTGTCATTGCAGCATGGTAGCAGCTTTTGGATCTGGAGCCATGTTTTCATTGGTTAGTGGCATGGGTGGCCCAAATCAAGCTGCCAATGCAGTCAGTTCTGGACTATTTTTTGCACTTGTTCAAGGTGGGCTTTACCAGGTAAGCGTCAAGAAAGAGAATTGATCTCTTTGCCTTTTGTAGTGCAAATGCTTAAGCGTTTTCCCCCCCAGTCTCTTTGCTTTTAAATACATCTACATGTGGATGGCTATTGAAACTGCATGCCAAAACAGGGGCACCTTGTGATCAATCTTGCCAAGTGTATCTCATCCTTAAGTTCACTAAACCATAACCTCTAATGTCTTATATGTGTGCCAGTTGTTCTGATTTTAAAATTCTGTTCTATAGTAGCATTCTTTTTATTCATGCTTGCCCATATGGAGAGTAATTTTCATGGGATTATTCAGTTAGGGCAAAAGTTCTCTCAACAACCACAAGCAGCTGAAGATACAAATTATGTCAGAACAAGGACCATGTTAAACAACCTTGGCCTACAGAAATATGAGAAAAACTTTAAGAAAGGCTTCTTAACAGACAGCACTTTGCCATTGCTAACCGATAGGTACCTAGATGGGCTATTTTATTATTATTTTTTTCAATTGCTTTGATATTCATCAATACGATCTTATTTTGTTTGATCTTTTGTTAACTGACTGACTATATATTCTTATGGAGATTTGGTTGCTATGATATGTTTCAGTGCTCTTAGAGATGTCAGGATCCCACCTGGACCAAGGCTCCTTATTCTTGACCATATTCAGAGGTCTGACTCGCACTTTGCGTGATAATACTAAATCTCTATGATTTTGTATTCTGATTCCCAGCTACATATGGTGTTTAGGGACCCTGAGCTGAAAGGAAAGCAAGGAAGACGTGCTTGAACTTTTTTGCAGAAGCAAGTGGGTCGTTGGAGAGAACTTTCATTTAGCATGATAGAGTAGTAGTTCCTGCAGTTACTATGTTCTTTTTTCCTTCTGTGACTTATCCTTCCCAACTGTGATTGTTTGTTACGTAGAAGTTTCTCTCTGATGAGATGGTTCTATTTATTGTTTTTTATTTTATATATATATATATATATATATATATATATATATATATATATATATATATATTTTGTCTGTGTTACTCATCCTTTACAAGTTATAGAGTTGTGGAAAAGAACTTGCCATAGCTTCAAGTTTTGCTCAAGTTATACGTTGAGAGGGAGTTGAGACTAAGGTTTTGTTGTTCATAGCTCGAGAAAATTCATCGGGTTCATTCAGGTCTAAGAGTAATTATTTTTGCTTGTTTGAAAATTAGTTTTTTCTCAAATTAATTTTTGGAAGTGTAGGATTCAGGGTTTAGGGTGTCTAGCAAAGAAGGGTGGAAGAAGAGGAAGCAAATCCCATCTAATGCTGAGCTGCTTTTCATGAGATTGTGGAAGCAATTGCAAGTTTTTAGTGGGGCCATGGTGATGGAGGTAAGAGGATTCATCGAATGTGTGAGTTGGGCTGTAGTTGATTAAAGGCAAGTCTGTTGGTGGTCGCCTAATAAGTGAATGATATGAGCTTTGCGACTTCTCGTAGTTGCACTGTATTTTCTTCTTCTTCTTTTTTTTTTTTTTTTTTTTTTTTTTTTTTTTTGAAAAATACAATATAATTGGAATATAGTTCAATCGTCAACAATATGCAAAATTTAAAATATTTTTGCATTTTAAATTATTTATTAATCAATTATTGTTATTTTTTTTCAAAATATCTCTTTTTTTTTTTTTTTTTTTTTTGGAAATAGAATGAAAATTAGTAAAAAGAATCCGTTCAAACTATTTTTTTATATTAAATATTTAATGGTATTATATCTTTGAGAAAATAGAATTTTTTTGTATGAAAAATTGAAAATTTTTTAAATTATACTTTTTTAATTATCTTTCCTTGTTTATACTAAAGATATATATTGTTTTATATAATAATTTATTTCACAAATATTTTTTATTATCTTATTTATACTAAAGATATACATTGTTGTAAATAACAATTTATTTCACAAATATTTAAAAAAAAAAAAAGAAAAGAGTTAGAGACACTCTAATATCATATAAAGTAAACAATTACCCCCTCGATTCTTTTATGTAAATAAAGTTTCCATTGAGTGTTTAATTTAAATAGACAAAGTTATTTAATTTAGACTATAGGAAAAGTGCAAAGTATAAATTGTTTGCTTTGTTACTAGTAAATATTGCCTTAAATGTGGTTGAGTTACTAATGCACAACTATATTATCATTTATTGTTGTATTATCTGTATTTAAATCTTCTAATTGTAATACATTTTTGTTATATGGCTACATAATTCTTATAGCATATTGTCATGTTTGAGTAAGATAAAAAAAAGACCAAATATATAAATTTACCCTCGAACTTTGTTACTTCAATTTTATAGCACCTTCAACTTTTATTTTAACCTATTAAATACTTTAATTTTCGAAATTATTTTATTGAATACTTCAACTCTCAAAATTAGATTAATTAAACACTCATTAAGGTGTTGAAATTTATGAAAATTATTATTTCAAATATCTTGCTAATTATATATCAAGTCGATATTTTACAGAAAAAAGTCAAAAACCTTAAAAATTATCAATATTACTGTTGAAATGTGTGTAATTACAAGTTTAAGTACACAATAAATCATCTGCAAAGTTTAGGTTGCCATAAAATTAAAGTTGCAAAATTCAGAGGTGAATTTAGGCTAAACATATTTTTTGCCCTCGAACTTTAACAAAATTTTCAATTTATGCCTTTTTTAAAACATTTACCTATTGCGCACCCAAACTTCGTGTGTGATGCCCACTCGCTCCTTTTGGTGAAACTTTGATAGAGCGTACAGTAGCATTATAGAAGGAGCGCGTTAGGCGTTAAGTCTCCGTTAGCCATCAAAATGATGTCGTATTATTTACTATTTGTCTATCCTAGAATGATAAAATGGTACCGTTTCACTTACAAAACTCAGCCTCCTCCACTGTGATTATGTTTTTGAAATCAATTTATGCTTTTTAGGAAGACAGAGTATTATTAATTGCCAGCAATACAATGATCTTGGAGCAGGTAGCAATACAATCAATCTCATATTTTTGTTTTGAGCAAAATTATTTTACTTATTGAAAAAGAAGATGAAAAATCACATGCCATTATACAATTCAAAAGCCAAAGTTGCACAGTAACAAACTTAGCAACAAAGCTCCTCCCCTGCAATCAAAGCTCCTTTCCGCAACACAGTTACGATTGAGTTGGGCAATGATGGAAAAGAGAAAAAAAAGACAATAAAAAACTACTCGCGCTGTTGAGATGGTCAACTCATCTTCGTCTACTTCAATTCGCTTCCTCGTCTTGCTTGGCCCCTTCCTAGTGCAATTGATGCGATCTGCAATTGAATTCCTAGCATCATGCAAGTCAACTAGAAGTCCAATTCCATCCTCCTCTTCTCCGTCTCCCACTGCGAATTCTCCCTTTCCTTTATCATCTCCATATCTGCTAGCTCCATTCTCGACAAAGAATCGTAGAAGACACAAAACAGGAGGCGGCTAGATCATCATGCTGCGTCGATTCGTAGCTCTCGGAGTGTCATGGTCAGATAAAATTCCAGCATCGCAGGTGCACTTTAGACTGTTCTCGTCGTTGTTCGGAATTATTTTTACTCTGATTCGAAAGTTTGGTCTGCCATAGTTGAAAAGGTTGGAGTTATTTTGTTTGCCATAGCTTGAGCTATGTAGGATTGGTTTCCCATGAAAACGGTGTCATTTTCATAGTGGAGGTGGTTGAGTTTTGTAAGTGAAACGAGACCATTTTATCATTCTAGGGCAAACAAACAATAAATGATACCGCGTCGTTTTGATGGCTAATGGAGACTTAACGCTTGACGCGCTCCTTCTGTAATGCTACTGCATGCTCTATTAAAGTTTCGCCAAAAGGGGCGAGTGGACACCATGGACAAAGTTCGAAGGCCTAATAAGATAATGTTTGAAAAAAGGGTCTACGACAAATTTGATAAAGTTCAAGGGGCAAATCATGTGTTTAGCCAGTGAATTTATGTATTCAACCTAAAAAAAATGCATAGATATTATAATGTATGTTTTCATTTGTTTATTATGACATCATCTACGTTTAAATCTTCTAATTGCGACATATTTTTTATATATAGTTATATATTCCTCGTGATGATATAATGAGCACATTATACTGCAAGTAAGATAAAAAAAATTCATGGATATTATAATGTATATTTTATTAGTTAAGAATGGAAAAGTTGTTATGTGTTTAGTTTCACATATATGAGCATACTTTATCACAAACTACTCATGAAAAAAAAAAAATTACCAAAAAAAAAAAAGAATTAACGTTTTATATAAATTCGACATTAAAGATTGTTTAACAAATTTTTATGAATGATATAAAAAAAAAGGCAACAATTTGTTGCAAAAACAAAATTCTCCATCAAATTCCTCCATTTTCTGAAGTTATATAAGCATGTCATTCACTAAATTTCTTATTTCTTATATGATTTTTTTTTTTTTTTTGCTTCATTCTTTATACAAGCAATCATGCCAACAGGACAATGTATAGTCAAACTCTTTCTCATGATTCAATAATTATGTGTTTTCTTTTGCATGTAAATCAATCAAGCCCAAAGGATCATCGGT